>NC_142089.1:72065629-72365629 GCF_054644295.1 Miniopterus natalensis | reverse complement strand
CTTAAACAAACTCTTGAGTGTCAATAGGAAAGATCCCCTCCCCCAACCTAACAGAAGAGTGATAAAATACTGAAAGGAGCACTTTATAATAAAAATAATTTTTAAAACTTCCAACAAATATATATATATATATATGTATATTTAAATATATCTTTATTGATTTCAGAGAGAGGAAAGGAGAGGGAGAGAGAGAGACAGAAACATCAATGATGAGAGAGTCATTGATCGAGCCCGCAGCCCGGGCATGTGCCCTGACCGGGGATCGAACCCCAATTGCCTGGATCCTAGGTCAACGCTCAACCGCTGAGCCACACCCATTCAGGCAACAAATATATTTTTAATATTCACAGTTTACTAGCCTTGACATTTAAAACACAATGTAAATCTACTGCATGAACATCAAATTGACTAAAATGAGGAAACAGTCATGGCAATGCTCGTGAGGACATGCAGCGGCTGTAATTCTCACGAACTGGAGAGAGGTATAAACTGGTACAACCATTGAAGAAAATAATTGGCAGTGTCCACGAAAAGTGGCTATAAATACTGTGTGAATTAGCAACTTCTCTGCTAGGTCTTTATCCTAGCATCTGCACCAAGAGAACTTTTGGGTTTGTTCTATTTCTTATCTGTCTGCTGGCTTCTAAGTGTGCTTACTTTGTGACAGTTCATCCATCAGTACAGTTATGATATGTGTACATTTTTGTTTGTTTGTTGCACTTTAATTTTACATAAAGAATGGGTAGGTTTTTTTAGAGGTTCCCTCAGTGGTGATAAAAGCATGGAACCCAAAAGTGAAACTGGATCTGTGCGTATATGTGGTCAGGCATGTGGTTGCTACATTCAGCTCTTTCCAAACTACAAAACACTTGCTTTTTTATTGTCCAACAATAAATGCCTCTGAACACTACAACCATGTAAACACTCACACAAAAATCCTCATCAATATGAAAAAATTCCTCATCTTGGAGTGTGTGTGAGTGTGTGTCTGTGCGGGGGGTGTTAAGGGGTGACTGGGGGATGAACAATGTTGTAGAATCAAGGGACTAGGAAGACGGTTATTAGAATATCGACTTACCTCTATTACACATAATATCAATACCTAATTCTAATGTATAAGTAAATTAAAAAGCATGAATTTAATAATCTAATATTTTCCATCCCGATTGTGAGTATATGATTCAAAATTATCCAATTATTAAGCAATAAAATTGGGTCTTGGACTAATAATGAAAAGCAGGAATGTTTGAAGTCAGCTAACATGTTTTATGTTTAACTATGGTCCTTTTTTGCTCATTTCTTAAGAAGCCATTAATATTTTTGTACAGCCTAAAGAATACATATTTAAAAGATCTAAATATTTTTAATTTTTTTTAATTGATTGATTGTTTTTGAGAGAGAGAGGGAGGAAGAAACATCGATGTGTTGTTCCATTTATTCATGCATTCATTGGTCGATTTTTGTATGTGCCCTGACCAAACATGGAACCCTCAACCTTGGCATGTGCGGATGACACTCTAAGCAACTGAGCTACCTGGCCAGAGTGAGAGCTAAAATATTTTTAATATATAAATCCCAAATTTTTCTTGCATTCTGTTGACATATAAACATAGAGTTATGTATATTTTTCTATGATGAAAAAAAAATGTGAGCCAGAGAATAATTTAGTCTTAAGTTAGAGAAGAAAAATAATAAATTGAGAGTAGCTTTGATTTTTAAAATTTTTATTCTGTTATGTTTTTATTTCATAAAATGTTAGGCTGTTTATTTTTTTAAAAATTAGAGTTTTAGCCTGGCTGGGCGTGGCTCAGCGGTTGAGCGTCGACCTAGGATCCAGGCGATCGGGGTTCGATTTCTGGTCAGGGCACATGCCCGGGTTTCGGGCTCCATCAATGACTCTCTCATCATTGATGTTTCTGTCTGTCTGTCTGTCTCTCCTTTCCTCTCTCTGAAATCAATAAAGATATATTTAAAAAATAAAAAATAAATAAAATTAGAGTTATAAATTTATGGTAAGTGGGAACTATAGGAACAATAAGAGTATAGTTTCAAAGTAGTTTTGCATACCAATTGAAAAAGCGTTTGATTATTAAAACTTAATTATTTTGATTTATGCAGGAAAAATCCCAAGAGAAATTAGAATACAAGGTAGGACATCATTCTAGAAATCATATTCATGTAAGCCAAAGTTACTCGGGAAAAGAATTTAAAGCAAAGAAACAGAATCACTGTTTACTCAACATAATGTGCTAATTCTCAACCCGCTATTTACCTTGATATATGTCGTATTAAGCCTCATAATACAAATAGCACTTTCACTAGCAAGAAATTTTACTAACCAAATTACCTATTTCAGAAGATTACAAAAGACATACAAAATGTAAGGCGTTGGCTGTAAACACTCAGAGATTCAGGAGGACCCTTGGGAGGCCTTTGTTCTCTTGTACTTAGATGCTCCTTTCCAAGGGCATGTTGCGGCCCCACTACAATTTCACATCCTGTCAAAGCTCTGTATTTGTCTGGAAGCTGTCAACTTCCTGTCCAAAAGAACATTACGATGTTTTCTTTTTACCACCTAATTATTATTATGTTAGACAATGTATTTATTCCTAAGTGGTTTGGGGTAATTGATTAGGTTGTTCCATGTCAGGAAAAGCACAGATGTGGGGCCAGTAGAGGCTGAGGCCGAGACAAAGGCTTCCCTCCAGTCTCCAGGAGGCAAGAGGCTGGCAGGGCGGCTGGGCTGGCAAGACAAAACCTTCTTGTGGTGGGTGGTCCACTGGGAGGTAATTGGAGATCTGCAGCACATCCACTACAATCAACAAAAGGGTACAATAGCTTCTCTGTAGGGAATTGGGGGAGAAGAATTTGTTTAAATAAAATTGCAAGGTTGTCAGAATGTGAAAGCCATTCTCAAATGTTCTGTGCATTGTCTAAGGGAATGGAGAAGGCGAATCATTTACTCTCAGGCCAAAGCACTGATAAAAAGAAAGTTTCACTTAAACAGTATAATATAAAATAAAAGCACATATATTGTTACTGTCAATGTTTTAGTGGCATGTAACATATTTTTCTACGAGGTACTTCAAAGTAGTTTACAACTGTGAAGTTTTGTTCTTATGCTTTTCCCCCAACACAAAAATTAGATGGTAAAACTGTTATTAGTCTTTGATTTATCTTATATCCCAATACCAGATCTGAGTATTAAATGTAAAAATGCCATTGGAAGGAACAGTTATGGAATAAAATCATTAATGAAGTACAGCATATCAGTTAATTATCTCTGAATGTTTTCTGTTTTGTTTTTTTTTATCAACAACATGGTGCTGTAGACATGCATATTACTGGAGGCCCCTGGGCTCAGGCCTCTAAAAAAATTAAGTAATGACTTAAACCAAATTATGTCCTGAGAAAGTAAGAATGGAAGCCGTGGCCCTGGGCAAAGTGCTCCCAGTCATTAGGTTAATGGCGCTCGCTGCAGCCAGTGACTCCTCCCTTGGATATTAAGAAGAGCAGCAAGGGCCACTGACAGCGTGATGGGCAAGAAGGGAAGTTTTGAGAACACAACACTATTTTTTTCCACCACAGCAAAGTCAATCCCTTAACCTAAAACCCTGTCTTTTATTTCCTTTTTGTTCTAGGGCTTTCAAAGTGTTTATAGTTTTATCGGAGAACAGGACCATTTTCTGTTGTGTTGTTTAAGTCTACAATGAAAAAAACAACTGAAGATAAAGAACAAATGGAAACCGGCAAAGGAAACTTTTTAATATTCCCTCTCTATCTCTAATTTCTGTTGATACACCAAGTCTTGTTTTGAAAAATATATCTAAAGAAAAATGTTCTCTATTTAGCTTTGAAGTAAGGTGGTCTTCCATTAGGTTGTGTAAATAGGATGCTGTAAATTCATGCCAGCCTATGGGGTCGCAGGAGTATTTGTTCTGTATGCAATTACATGATCAGGTTGCTTCCTCAAGTCAGCATGTTGATCCATACAAGAAGTAATATAACCAGAAAAAAACAAATGGCTTTGCAAACATCTGTATGTAAAAGAGCTTATGAAAAGTTCATAGAGTAGAAGAGTTGCCGTCTTTCAAGTGTTGAGTAGATACCAGTTCAGAATAACTTTCTCCATCCACAGATCTCTTTTGTTGTAAAAGAACAGGCGATGTATGAAGTATGAAGGTCTACAATGTCCCTTCCTTATGACTTACAAGGACATTCTTCTAGAACGGAATGCCCCCTGAGCAGAACAGAACAGCTGCTTGAAGTTGTGAACAAAAACTGCCCATTGAGCTGGGGGTTTCTGGGTGACTTGTCAATGATTATTTTAAGGGCAAACTCTCCTCACGTTTGATTTTGATCAAGAATTGACTTTCAGATTTGTTGTATGAACTTTTTCTATTGATGATAAGAAGTTGCATTTTGTCTAATTATGGAGAAGAGAAAAGCCTCCCTCAGTTCCTTCCATCTTATCTGGAGTATAGAATTATACATTATCTAGCTGAACATTTAATAAATGTTATGTATTAACTATTATTATTAGGAAATACTAAATTACCAATTTAAGCCAGCAAAATTCTTTTTCTGATTATAAGAAACCACTGATATATTACATGACTATGGAAATCAAAGGAAAATATAAGAATATATTTACATTTAAAATATATTTTGAAGCACTAGTAATTAAAATTTCAAATTAATGAAAGAATTGAAAATGTGTGGTAAATTCAAAAGTGGTACAAAGCTCCATTTTTGTTGTTTTGTTAAGCCTCACCAGGGGATATCTTTCCCATTGATTTTTAGAGAGAGTGGAAGGGAGGGAGGGAGAAGGAGAAAAAGAGAGAGACAGAGAGAGAAACATTGATGTGAGAGAGACGTGTTGATTGGTTGCCTCCCATTTGCACCCGGACCTGGGGCCTGGGATGGAAAATGCAAGCCTTTGGAGAAAGGGCCAAAGCTCTAAACACTGAGCCACAATCGCCAGGGCACAAAGCTCCATTTTGCACAAGGATATGTTAACAAGCTGTTTGCAAAATAATGTCATTCCAAATCCTAAACTAGCTCAATATAAATTGATTTTAATTACAGATTTAGTTCATGGAATAGGAAAATGGCCTAAAAATCAACATGATTTTTCTAGCCTTTATTCCACTTACGCTCCTTTACAAAAGTAGCTCTAGATACAGTCCTCTGCTTGTAGCTTTGGGATGTTGGCTCTAACTTTCATTCTGGAACTCCATGTACAGTAATTTCCCTGCAATACACTTCATAGTTTGTATCTTAGGCAGCATTCTTTGGTAAATAAGAATTGTTTGCCTTCCTTAGAAGAACACTTCATGCGGAGGCCCGTGTGCCACAGGAAGAGAATGCTTTCCAGGGGCACACTTTCCAAATGCAAAGCCCTAGGCAAAGTTGCCTGGGAGTCCCCTTGAGATCTTGGGGAGAGAGAGAACTCACTCTTGGGGGAGTCAGGCAAGTTGCCAGCCTGGAGAAGTGGAAAACACAGCAACTCCACAGGCCTAATCACAGAGCTGCTGGAGCAGGAGGCGCCGGGCATCAGTGTCCAAATCCAGCAAGGCCACTGGCTGCTCCTTTGGTAAATGCCATTGTGCTGCTTGTGGCTCGGAGGCAGGCATTTCTGGGAGAGCCGTGGAGCTGGAAAAGAAGGACTTGAAAGCATCCACCATGTCTGTCGCATCTTCCCCTGGCCTGGGAATGTCTGGGGAACAATGGGGAGCAGGAAGCTCAGCTGCATTTTGATGTGGGCTCTGCTGCTGATTACTGACGCGGGGAGCCCGCTCTCCTGGTGGTGACTCACCAGTGCCCTTTGATTAAACACAGGCCCGGATTCAGTTACCACCGCACGCACGGGCTTTGTTGTGCTTCCTCCTGGCCCCCTTCCTGCTTGGGAAAGGAATTCCCACAGTCCTCAGTCCTTCTGTCTGGCCCATCGTAGGCGCCGCCCTGAGGAGCTCGAGGAGGGGTTGTGCTTTGGGTGCAGTTGGGCAGCTTGGAAATGGACCTTGGAGCTCTTGATCCCAAGGCTGTGGCCTTGTCAGCACTCAGATTTGACAGTAAAGACAGGCACAGCTGATGAAGGGGTCTCGAAGATGCCAAAGCCTACTTTGATTAAAATTTCACCTCCCCCTGGCAGACTCGAAATGTCTTAACTTTGAATTTTTCAGACATTTATTTGTACATATAGTCTGAATCTGCCAGACCTGTTGTCTGCAACTAGGTCCGGCTCTTCTGTGTGGTTCCCAAGGCCTGAACCACACTTGCCTTGGCCAAAACACACAGTGAGTCCAGGTTACATGACTTTAAAAGGCTTCATTTTCTTTTCACAAAAATGTGATTATGGATTATCAGTTAAAGGATACCTGCTTTAGGGATGCCTTCTTCCATAAAATTATAGAATTTCCAGTCAAAAGGCATATAGCTGTCATCTGTTTAATTCCCTGCCCATTGCTAAAATCAGCAACTTCTATAGTGGTTGGAAATTTTTATTTTTTATTTTATAGAACTTAAATCTACTTCTTTATCATTTTTACCAGTTGGTCCTAATTCTGGTGAAGCAATAACAGTAACAGTAACTAAGACCTTGCATAATGTTCCCTTCCTCTTTGGCAAATTACACGAGGCACCAGTGGAATGTTCTGAAATGTTCTTTTGTTCACTTGTGTGGGAGCAGCTGAGAGTTCTTTCCTTAGAACACACAGGGATATCACAGTGACAATACAACCACAGGCCCTGTCCCCACCAGGACTTGATATAGAGAGGAAGAGCATAAATTATGCAAAACTAATGAGCCACTGATCTCTAACTGTAGAACTTGCTTGTTTAAAACTATAGAATTTATTATACTTATCACAAATCATAACATTTTAAGAGAGTTTAGAAATTTTTTTAGATAAAATATGAAGATGCCTATCATATTAATTACTCAACATTTATTTTATATATATATATATTTTTTTTATTGTGACACATAGAATGCTGACTTGGGAGCTTTTAGGCTTCTTCAGTTTGCTAGTGTCTCTCCCCTTTAGTTTTGAGTCAGGTAACTTGAGTTCAAATCCTGATTTTGCCATTCGGTTGGTTATGCACCCACAATTAAGAAAATTTCTTGCTCTGAAATTTAATATCCTTATCAGTAAAGAGGAAAAATGCCTAACTTGTAGCATTAATATGAGAATTTTATAAGGCAAATACCAGACAGTGTTTACTATCACATCTGGCATTATTAAATATTCATGCAGTTTATTCTTATTTTAGTATAGCTGAAATGTCCCTATCCAGGGCTGTTTTTAATGAGTGGAAAGATGTCCCTTTTAGACATTTTGGTTCAACGTAACTCAATTCAACCAAAGTCTATTGAGCACCTACTCTGTGTCAGACTCCCTGATATAGTGATATAGTGATTATAGCAAGAGCTAAATTATTTTGAGAGCTTACTGAGCTTCAGGCACTGTGTGAAGTTTCACTGCCTGACATACTTGACTCTCACAGTAACTATGGGTAGACAGGGATGTTATTCGAATATTTAACAAGTAGCAAGTTCCTGCCAGCACACTGCACAGGAAGCTCAGGGAAGCCCATTTTACAGAAGAGGAAATGAGAATGTGAGATATTAAATTAACTTAGCTTGCAAGTGGCAGACCCGTCAGGGCTGTTTCTCAAGAGTGTAATGAATGTGTTACCTGTGGGAATCATGATGAATTCTTCCCCTCACTGTGGTTTTCAGCCCTTACCCTTCTCTTCGTTGGGGGTTCTGTTCTGCAGGACATTCAGATTGGTGCATCCAGAAAGCTTTGGGTTAAGTGTTCCAAACAACCAGATTTTTATGTTTTGTTTTTTGTTTGTTGTTGGTTTGTTGTTGTTTTTTATCAGAAATCTTCATTGTCTCCTCTTGTCATTGCCATTAAAGGTTTAGGCACATGACATCTTCTAGCACCTGTTATTAAGAGGAGTCCAGCAGTCGCCAAAAGAAGCCCTAGCAGTGTGTGCGCCTGAATGTTTTCTCCAGGTCAGAGCTGAGTTTATGGAGCATAGGATAAAGGCCCAGGATCTGACTTTATTTCCACCACTGACATCTGAGAACACAGGCACACAGGGCAGCTTGTCGTGAATCTCGATGAGTCTAAACTGTGTCCACGAACGATCAGTGGGCTTCACATTGTCTCAAGTTTACATTCCCATCTCAGGTAGAATCGGCAGTTTTAAATGGAAAAAAACAAGAGTGGAAAGACCAACTTTAGGGGCTTGGAAATCACATTTTAAAAAACCCTGAGAAATATTTGAAGTATATAATAAATGTTCAGGCATAATTTGGACATTGAGAGTCATGTGTTCATTTGTGTATAAAAAGTAATATAAAAAGATAATCTTATTGCCTAATCCCTCCCAAATTTGACCCATGTAGCATCGTATGTAGCTCAGCATCCAGTGAGAGCTCTCTGGTTTCTACAAGTGCTGCAAACCCTGAGATCAGCCACCTTGTTAACGTTAGTACGTCTCTTGGTCCATAGTCTAGTCATACGAGAAACATTCAGTTGTCTGATCAAATGATGCCAATTTAGTTTGGCTCCTTGAAATGCAACATGAGCCTCAAAGCAGCGACATGTTAAAGGCAATCGGAAGGATCAAAACATATTTCGGAGTTAAAATATCACAAGTATCGTAAAACACTTAAAAAAAAAATCAGACAGTGAGAATGTATGGGATAAGGGGATGAAGCAATCCACGAGTCACTCCTCGAATCTTATCGTCAAGGCAGCTTCACTTATGTTCTCTCTGTACAGTTTTTTAGGAGAAGCTGTCTCCTAAAAACCTGCCTACCATGTTTTCACTAAGATATTCTAATCATGATGCTAAAGAATCTCAGGAAAGACAAAATGAGAATCACATCTTGAGCAATGAGACACTCGGTCAAGAACGAAAGCTTATTTATAACAGCTTTATCATCACCCAGCGTCTCTTGCTTACAGTATATTGTGACAAAGTGAAATCTTTTCCAGCTGTTATATGGCAGTGGCTGTTATTTATGAAACATAAAAAGATACCAAAATACAAAAGGGTTTGAAAAGACCAGGGTAAGATCAGATAAAAAAAATGAGAAGGAAACAGGCATCCTGGGATGGTAACTACTCTGCCATGTACTGACAGGGAGGTTGTATATTTTTAGAATATAGTGAAAGGAATGGTGCTTTTACTTAGGTTTTTATGGTTTACCACGAGATGCAATTTTCTGGCCTTATATGCAGTTGTAACAAAAGTCAGAGACGTTTTATGATAGCTGCCACAGTTCATAAATGATGGGATACACTAAAATATTTATAGAACTGTAAAATCTTGATTTCTCTCTGGTTTAGCAGATGGGGCCCTAAAACCAGTTCCCAGATTGTCACATTTCTTCACCCTGTGATGACAAAGAAGCCTGTTATCAGTATTCTTTTCTGGAGAACAAGTTCACTAGTGTGGACAAGGTCACACTTTCTGCCAATTATCTCTATTTGATTAATACCAATTAAGAAAGCTATGGACGGACCCTACAGTTACTCCGTGCATATTCTGGGTAGGAGACACTAGGGTAGTGCAGAGAAGATACTCCTGAGGTACTTTTTAGCCAATCGCTGTCTTCATTCCTGGGAAAATTCCCTTCCCAACTTGTATCATTCACAGTGACAAGTACCATGTCAGCATTCGGGCTAGTCTGGTTTACTTATTGCAGTGATCACATGTAAGGCATTTAGATGCTGAATCACTAATATAGGTGTTGTACACTTGAAACTAATATAATATCGTATGTCAACTATACTTTAATAAGAATAAAAAAAAAAAAACACATTAGTCTGTTTAGGTGGCTGAGAGAAATTCTGCTTGTGTGTGTGTGTGTGTTTGGAACTATATATTCTAGGATAAAAAACATTATTCTGTGTAAGGTCACCAAATTCAAGCACTCTTTGCAATGAAAAGAAACACATGCAAATTGGACAGAGGTTCTGATAAGAAATTCACATTGAAAAATTGCTGATGTTATTTTTCCTTATTTTAGGAGATTGGCTAATCAAAGAAATAGAAATACTTGTAAAAATGGGTTTACATGGAAGTTTTTTAAGAAGCATTTTAGAAAAGGCAACCCAAGTCAAATTTCAGGCAAATAGATGAGGTAGGTGGAAAGATAGATGGATAAATGATAGATAAATAGATAGATGATAGGCAGATAAAAACATACTTGCATAAGTGCAGTTTGTAGTCAGTATTTACAAACTTTCCATTTCGTCTTAAGGAATTTTACTGAAATTAATTTAATAAGACCTCTAATTAGGATCTGTACATTGATGGTGATCTTTTATTTATAAGAAATAATTATAAATATCTCCTAATGTCTCCATATTTTCATCAAATAAAGTATATGCCAAAAGAATAAAATCTTCAATGTGTCTTCATGGATGAAAACAGTGATAAAGCTAATCTGCCTAGTGGTGTCCAGCATTAACAAAGAGCGTGGAAACTTTCAACCCTACTGAATCCAAATCTCAAGATGGCCAGAGACAGAGAAATTTGTAATACAACACACTTCCAAGGTGACAAAAATGATTAAGTTTGTGGACTAAAAACCTATCTCACTTCTTTAATGCTTCATGAGGCTGCAGCTTAACCATTAATTAGGTATAGATGAGCTGAATATTTTATTTTTAATCTATATTTTCAGAATCTTTTTTAATACAATATTATGCAGTGATCTTAATTTATATAAGAATTTCACTTGGTGCTATTATTTAAGCATGGAAAACAGTGGCATGCCAATATCTACCATTACAGTCAAGATATTAGACATTTCTTTAGAGCTTATTTCAAAGAGTTTACTAGAAGGAATGAAAACAAGGTGAGAACATGTTTAGGTATCTACCATCTGAAATCAACAATATAAAGACAGTAATGGAAATGAAAGGATGAACACCAGTCATACCACTGAAGGAACATTTGAGAAGGTATTGGTTAAATCCTGGAAGGAAATGTTTTTGTCCCTTAATCCAATGGAAATCTGTTTCGTTTAACTTTAGGAAATAAAAATACCTGCCCAACAAGAAGCATTTTGTGCACTGTAGCAAAAATAAATGAGTAAATGGTAACTTACAAGCACATTTATTTGGTGTTCGTCATTCCCAACAGAGGGCTGGGCTAAAAATTTCATTAGCAAAGAGATGAGCTGACATGGTTTGAAATGGTGTTTCAACGTGGAGGGTGCTTGTCAGAAACCCACAGAGAGTTAAGCAATTATCTTCAATGATGCAGCTCTGCTCACGGGGTAGAAAGTTTTGGTCTGCTACCTTTGGAAGAAACCAACTTGGAAAAACTGTTGAAGGGGGTTCTAAGAGGGGTTTGCAAAATGATGTTCCCAAGTGGAGATTCCCAGTGTGAACTTGGCAGCTGGAAGAGCGGGCACCCACTAATCTGTGTGTATGTCCAAAGGCCCCGTGAATTCATTGACGACCAGGCTTCAACGACATGGCTCGGTTCGCCCCCAGAAACGCTGCTGGGGAAATTAAGCTGCAAGTTCATATTGCTGCCTCCGTTTTCTTCAGTTTGCTGTCACAACCCAACCTTGCAGCATAGTCCTCACCTCTCCTATGGTCCTGTGGCCACACAGCAAAGGGTCGGGGACTGAACTGCAATCACCGATGCATCCTGAAGTCTACCTGTCTTCCTGATTTCATCTGCACAAGGCAAGCGAGTAGACGACTACTTTTTGATGAGTGTCCCCATGGGGTGCCCAGCTTGGCAGGCTTGAAACTGAAATGGGCTGTGGTATAAATATTAACACAGTTACGGATCCAGTGGAGCTGGAGGGAAGCAGGATGCATGTGAGCTCGGGTGACTGCAGCATCTGCGATACTTTGCAAAGCTACCCTGAAGGTATACCTGGAACAGAACACTCGTCTCTGACGAAACACAAGCAGATTACAGACGACAATACTGGGGACGGAGCAACAGCTCATTTCTTAAGGAGACACTAGTTCCCTAGCAGTTTAATGTTTTAAAGAAAAAAATTATCTATACAACTCAAATATGTTATTATTTCGTTTTTACCAAGGAAACGCTGTCCCTCCCACAAATCACAAGAAAGGCTTGCACCTCTAGCATTAAAAATATTTTACATTTCTGTTTCTCTTTGCTCTATAGAAATCAGAAGACCTTATTTCATCTTTGTTGTTGTTGTTTTTTGTTATAATCCTCACCTGAGGATATTTTTTCCATTGCTTTTCAGAAAGAATGGAAGGAGGGGGAGAGAGAGAAACATCGATGTGAGAGAGACACATTGATTGGCGGCCTCCCACTGGGTCCCCGACGGGTGGGAGATCGAGCCTGCAACCAGGTACATGCCCTTGGCCGGAATCAAACCCAGGACCCTTCAGTCGGCAGGCCAGCGCTCTAACCGCTGAGCCAAACTGGCCAGGGCATATATTAATTCTTTTAAAAATCTATCTTATATCTGATATAATTATTCTTTCTCTTAGAAAGAAAATAATATTTTAATTTTTTATGGCCTAGTTAGGAGGACTGTGGTGAGCAGGACCCTGAGGTGGCCCCTAAGGTCCCCAGCTGCTGGTGTAATGCCTGTGGGGTCCTCTCCCCTTCAGCACATGGGATTACTAGGTTACCTTATGTGAGCAAGTGGGGGAGATAGCCACTCTCATGACAACTTTGTCACACAAGACTCACTCAGAGTCGCCCAGGGAGAATTTCCCCTCCTGGTCTTGAAGAAGCACAGAGAGGTCATGATGCAAGGAATGATGGGTAACTTCTAGGAGCCAGAAGAGGCCCTTAGGCTAACAGCTGGCAAGAAAGTAGAGCCTTTGGTCTGACAGTTGCAAGTCCTTTAGCAGTCTGAGGGGGCTGGGAAGAGGGCTCTGAGCTCAGGGGAGATGGTGGCACCACTGGACACCTTGATTTCAGCCTGAACAGACCTTGGGCAGAGGCCTAGCTGACCCATAGGGAACTCCTGACCTTGGCAAAGTGTGAGGTGATAAATCAATGTGTTTTTAAGCCAATAAGTGTGTGGTAACTTATTATGCACTGATAGAAGAGAAACACTAATGCTAAGCATTTGCTGAGGAAGCTACTTTTCTTTTTACCAGATACCTTGAAATCACTATGGCTGAGAAGTGTCAGGGGGCAGTGGGGGAGAGATGTGTTGGGGCTCCCACAGCAGGAGGAGACTGCTGTTAGACGTAATAAAGCAAAAAAGAATATAAAATACAACTTTACATATTAAGATTACATTTGAAAAAAATGTATCAGCTCAAGAAGATATTCAGTTTTAATTCTGTTCAAGAAATGTCACAATAGTGTCAAGCAAACAGCAATAAGACCCCGATATTCTTAGTTTTAATTATATATATGACAGACTAAAAACTATCAAGATCAAAGCTGTGGAAATCACAAGCTTGTAAAGAAACTTCCACTTTTCCTGCCATTTGTGTGTTTTTCAACATAGGCATACGTAGCAAAAATATACCACTTCTCGTTGCATTTTATTCTCATAGTTCTTTAACCAGGTTTCTTTTCCAAGTTGTTATCCAGTTTTCTAAGTTAGTACTTTCAAACAATTGCAGAGGTTGCATATGAATTCGATACGATAAATCCCAGTTACCCACCTCTCTAGTTAAGCATTTTAACAGTTTCAACATTTTCATTCCTGAAAACAATACTACAGTCAATGTCTTTGTCCATGGACCACCTTAAGGCTTTTGGATTTTTCCTCATGATAAACTGTGAAAAGTGAGGTCATTATAACCTTTGCCACATACCACAGAAGTTATCTTATGATAAATACCTTCAAACGCAGGCGACTTGCCTATAAAACCACCTCAGTGGATAATTTTAGAGCCATGATGAGAAAATGGCAAATATCTTACTTTCCAAAAAGTTTAATCACTCATTCTGAAAGCGTCAGACTTTATCTAATTATACATCAATAGACAATGTTACTGTATTTTGTATCTATGTGTGGAAATAACAGAAAAGTTACGTTTTTAAGAATGCTACTTTTAAAATATTTAATAATGAAATTAACAGGAATAAAACCTCATTATATATGCTCATGTGTACCTATGTGCATTTATATGTGTGTATATCTCTTCCTCTCATTGGTCCATAATGATGACATCCTTCCTTTGCTGGAAAGGGGCTCATTGATAACTTCCACCAGCTTCAGGAAACTGTAGATAAACTTCCTAAGTCTGCATCTGCAACCCTGCTGTTGCTTGTCAAATGCAAAGCCTAAGCTGATCATTTCAAGGATAAGAAGGCCTGGGTAGTTCCCCGGTGACTTTGACGATGGAATTAATGTTGCAGGTAGTGCTTTCGGGGATGACTGCAGAGACTTCTCTTAACACCGAAGACAGCCCAGTGTTTCATGTAGTAGAATCACTTACCTGTGTATCACTAGGACTGAATTGAACCAATGAACAGTCTTGGAGGAAAATTAGAAGAAAAAAGAGAGAGAGGGAGGGGGAGAGGGGGAGGGAGAGGGAAGGAGGGGGAAAGGGAAACATTGAGATTTGCACAGGCACCAAAATCATGGGGAAGTTTATTGCTTTTTATTGCTGTTAGGATACAGTTCTTTCCATCGAAGCCAAGTCACATCATTTCTCAAGTATGAATCGAAAGTCAGAGAAGTTTTTCCCATGGGTTTCTTCCGCCCCCTGCGAAGTGCTTAACACATGATGGTAGAAACGAGCACTCCACCAGGGTGCGCTCTGCTGGTGGATCAAGTAAGTTTATTTGGGGCACAACAGGACACGAGAGGCGAGGTGTGATGCCCATATGAAGTGTGGAATTCATTCCTCACCTTCTCACTCCAACTTATTCCCAGGCATCAGCGTTGATTTCCATCCAGAAAGTTGTGATCGATAACGCTGATTGCTTTTCATTTTAATTATATGTCAATGGTCCAGTAAGAGCAGCTCCTCCACCCCATTAAAATTACTTTTACTCTCCCACTTTCTCAGGAACTGCGCATAGCTGGTAAATCAACTTGATTATGACTCTATTCCAGAGGACACGCGATAGTTTACATTTATGTGCCAGCAATTTCTTTCTTGTTGCCCCAGCAAGAGCTGGGGAATGATTTATCAGGATGCAGAAGTTCTGGCCCAGATGCCGCACAGCTTCTGCGTGCTACGTCGGGGGTGATGGACGCGTCCTCGGATGCACAGGGCACAGGGCTAGTGCCAGCGGACGCCCGATGCTTTCAGTTCCGGGCGAGCGCCAGCCCCTGGGATAATGGATGTGTTGGTGTTTATCTTTTTAGCAGGTCAATACTGAATGCCCTCCTTAGGGGAGGGGAGCTGTTTAGCTTCTTGTAATTAGATTACATGCCTCTGTTGAATCCCTAATGGACCCCTGTACCATAAAAACATTCATTTCTGGAACAGTTGGCAGTTTCATAGTGTTTCTGCCCTCATTTCAAACCTTCCCCCTCCATGCGATTCTCTCCCTGAGAAAAAAAAGCCAAAGAATACAAACCTGCAAGATTCAAGTGATAACATAAGAGAATAAAAACTTATCTCATTTCATTCCATTTATTTACATATTCCATAATCAGAATCAAATGAAAGATAAATCTCAGGTTCTGTTGCACTTACATTGTGCCTGTGGTTATGTTTTTTAAAACTTGGAATGATTCTCAGCTTTGGGTATTTTGCTTTTCTCAGGAAATAATCTCTGGAGATTCTACTCTTTAGCTGTCAAGGTGAAAATGGTCACCACAATTCATGTCACTTCCCAAGATGATGTGATTGTTATTATTTCTTATTAACCTGAACAAGATGACAATCACTGATAGGCATAGTTTTATACCCCTTAGCGCTGTAGCACTTTTTAACTTCCAGTGGGCAATACAATCAAATCTGTACGAAGTACCTATACCTCCCCCAAAACAGGGCAATCCAGGTTGCAAATGCGTTTCCTTTAACAAAGTGAAATTTCATATCACTTTAGGATTGAAGCTTTGGTGATATATCAGAAAACTGTTAAGGAAAAAGAGCTTTCCAACTGTGGAAAGTGGTTCTCAAACTGTAGTCTGCCTCAGGATCACCACGGATGCTTGTTTAAAGGCACCTCTTCCTGGGCACCACCAGAAAGGATCTGATTCAACAGATACAGCAAAAGGTCCAGGAATCTGCACTTCAAAAGAGCCCCGGGTAAATCTGACCAGGTAGTTTAAATAATAATCTTCAAGAAAAACAGCTGTAGCTTTTCTAAAGCGCCAGAGAGTTTTAATTCTTTAGGCTAATAAAATACATGTTCATTTACCCTCACCTACAAATTGTGGTCAATTTTTCTGAAGCCATGGGTCCAATTTACTTTTCAAAGGAAATCAGGCAAAAAGAATATACTGTCTTGGATGACTGCCATATCCCCAATAGGTTTTGGCAATTGCAATATTTCTTCTAAGAATAGTTTTGGAATATTTTTGTGTTTGTTTTTTTTTTTTTCTTTCCCTAAACATTTGTATTTTCCATGGTTTTTAATATGTGCTTTATATTTTAGTAGACAAATATTTTTTAGACTAGGAGTAAACATTTAAAAAACTAGTAATAATATACTTCTGTATTTAGTTTTATGTGACGATCCATAAGTGAATGTCAAGGGCAAAATGTGGGCACTACTATCTGTTGGGGTTTTTATATATTCATTCATTTATCCATCCATCCATCCATCCATCCATCCATCCATCCATCCATCCATCCATCCATTTATTGTTACTTTCATGATTCCCAAAGTGGTCTGTCTCAAGAAATATTAAAATTTAATATAAACTAAAAAGAAAAATCATAGAAATGCAAAACCCCATTGTTAAGGAAATGACTTGCCATCTTTTCATTGGTAATGTGTCCCTATAAAGGGGATTAATAGGGTGTAAGGAGAGCATTATTTCTTTATTTTCTTCCCAGCCTGGTGAGATAGTGTGCTACAAAGTGGTTGCTTAGTAACTGGCGCAGTATGACCACTTTTCCTCTCTCCATATGCAGACATAGTTAATTGCTAGATTTTGAATTATTACAGTGTATTTCTATTTCAGTGACTTTATTGGTATAAAAATTACAGAATTTCTAAAATCAAATTTTTGGTCTAGTGCAACATATAGTAACAGCACTGTATTCTGAATGTATGTAAACTACTCATTAGAAATAAGTAAAAAGTCTTGGCTTGGTAAAGGTCATTCAGATAGAAAATAGTTGAGCCCAGGAGATTTAAAACCAGATCTATCTTTTGCCTAAACCAATGGCATGTCTTTTCAGCCCAATGCAATTATATCTGAATTCGTTAGAGTGTCCTCATTATTAATTTGTTTCCTTGATAACTGAAGACTAAAATGATATGGGCACTCTTCCCTGCTTTTCCTATTACTTCCAATTATGTAGTGCTTAAAACGAAATAAGATTTGAGTCTCTTCACATCTTGAATTATTGGAAAGAGTGAAGACTCTTGGGGAAGACTGAGAAAACAGTCCAAGACAGGACTTTAATAGAAAGAATTAAAGAGCCCAGAATTCAACAGATAAGCTAAGACTTAGGATAAAATATGGCAGACATTGGGAAAATGCCTTGTTTGAAAAAAATGGAATAAAGAAACCTGAAAGTAGAACAAATTTCTTTATCAAGGAATTATGTGCATGTATGGGAAATCATTGAATGTAGAAAGCATTAACTGACTTGAGAAAACTGACTTAAGAAAATGTAGGCAAGATAAGAATTTCTTCTTTTTTAGAATATGTCTTTATTGACTTCAGAGAGGAAAGGAGAGGGAGAGAGAGAAACATCAGTGATGAGTCATTGATCGGCTGCCTCCTGCACGCCCCCTGCTTGGGATCGAGCCTGCAACCCGGGCATGTGCCCTGACCGGGAACCGAACCCTGACCTCCTAGTTCATGGGTTGACACTCAACCACTGAGCCACATCAGCTGGGCAAGATAAGAATTTCTTGATGTTCTGCTTTTAAAAGAATAAGAAGAGCAAATACCCCAGAGACTGAATTCTCTCACTCAGACCAGATCTTCCATTTGTGTCAGGTTTCACTCTGTATTTGGGGAACTTGGTCCATACTTCCACCTGACAAGATAGTCTGAAGTCTTCCTCCAGAACAAAATCTCTTTTATTGTCTTTTGATCTTTGTCATTGCTTTTTAAAGTGCTTTCTACATTCAATGATTTTCCATACATGCAAATAATTCCTTGATTAAGGAATTTATTCTACTTTTAGGCTTCTTTATTCCTTTTTTTTCAAACAAGGCATTTTTCCCCATGGTCTGCAATACTTTATTTTTAGTCTTATCTTATCTGTTGAATTTTGGGGTTTTTCATTCTTTCTATTAAAGTCCTGTCTTGGACTGTTTTCTCAGTCCTACCCAAGAGTCTTCACTCTTTCCAATAATTCAAGATGTGAAGAGACTCATATCCCAACTCCTTCCCCATGAGTAGGAAGAGTCCCTTACTTTTATTTTTTTATTTTTCAAAATATGTTTTTATTGATTTTAGAGAGAGAGGAAAAGAGAGGGAGAGAGAGAGAGAAACACCGATGTGGGAGAGAAACACTGATCGGCTGCCTCCGCATGCACTCCAACCGGAGATCAAACCTGAACCTGGGCATGTGCCCTGATCAGTAATCGAGTAGGCGACCTTTTGGTGCCCAGGGTGATGCTCAACCAACCGAGCCACACCGACCAGGACAATAAGCTCTTACTTTTATACATATAACAGACAATGAGAGTACATTCCTTACTACAGTTATTTGGCAATTAAAGGAATAGAGTTTTATCATTCGTGCTTTCTAAATATAAAGAGGTTCTAATACTTTGTAATTCTATCTGAAGACTTTTATTCTGATCAAGTCTCCAAAGAGGAGGACCTGGAACTCCTCCTTTAAAATAGTTGGACTACTCCCTGATAGTCTTGCTTCTGAAGTTTTAGACTTAGAACTGATCAGCATACCAATGATGTTTCAGTCCAACATCCTTCTATCAAGAGAACCACGGCAACCCTTGCCCTAAATACGCATCACTACCTTTGAAAAAAGAATGAAAGAATGGAAGATTCTGTTTGTATTTAGGGGCTCCTGGCATATCAACACAGCAGGGAGTGCCCGTGGAAAGCCTCAGTGCATGATTCCTGTCACCATCTATATAATTTGTTAATGCCAAGGCCTTCCTTCTCTTTTTGGAGTCCAGCATCACAGAAAGAAAATATTTCGGCAGCAGTCCAAGGTACAGAGTCATGAGAAGCTGAGTTAGAGATTCTCTCAACCTTCTCCTCTGTGGTATAGACACACAAGTCTTGGGATATTTTTTTCTGTTGTTTCCAAAACTTTTCACCCAAGGGAGGCATCCAGTGACAAGGGAGTGTGGGGGGTGACAGCGTAAGGTTGTCATCTCCACACTATTTGGACTACTTTACAGCACATTTCGGGACCAGAGACAGTCCTGTTGCATTCATGAGTCTGCTCTGCTTTTCACCAAAGGCTACTAATCTCAGGGCAATGTGTGTGTGTGTAAGGAACGAATTATTGAGATTGGTGAGAACACCCCAGGGAAAACACTCCAGATAGTTTGCAAAGCTGTTTGTCGTAAAACAGAAGACGTTTTAATAAATATGTTTTGTTCCAGTGTTCCCTTCAGATTCTGAAGCTTTCAAACTAAATCCTTCTGGTGTAGTGAGCCAAAGAATGGACCCATGTCATGAATTTATATCAAAAGCCAGCGATCTATGTGTGAAGACACCAACTCTAGTGAGGGGGACCCACATTTGGCATAGCAGATGAAGGAAAGACTCTGGTGGCAGAAGAACAAGGGAAGGTTTCTTGCTTTTCTCCTCGCATAATCCCCAAACCAGAGGCTTTTTCCTACAGAATTTTCCAGTGGAGAAATGTTAGGAGGAGTGAGCGCTAAGGGAAGAGGGGGTGATGATAGGTTAACTATTACTTTGCAGAAGTAATTCTCTTGTACCACATAAAGCCAAGGCTCTGATAACCACCATAATTGTCATGGCATCAACTCACAGGCCCATCTCTTAACTTATCCCAGCTCTCCAGCTGCGAACCTTACAACACTTTTATTCTGTGTGGTTCCATCTCACCCTCAGCCCTGACACCGGGCAGTTATCTCGTCTTTGATCTTATACTCCCTCCTGACAAGCAAGGTTCAAGCTCAACATGTACCATTCTGCTTCCTGGGTAAAGAGCTCTCTTATTCTGAGCCAGGTCTTGGTAACCATCAAAAATGCATCCTCATTTGGTTTGTTCTAGTTACTAGTGTAGAGTCTGAACAAAAGTCTTACTACATAGCAGGACCAAATTTACAACGAGGACATTTAGATTCTGCAACATTTTTTTTATTACACATATTTTTCAGTTGTTATAATCAGTTCACCAATTCATTCTTTCTTGGTAGACTTTGGTCTTCAAATATTTATGTAGTCTGTTTTGCAGACAGTGTTGTACATTAAAATTTGATTGAGCTTAACGATATGTTTAAATAGATATTTTCTCCTTCATTAAAGGCTTTACCATGCTCTCAGTAAGGTAGGTCTCCTTGGGGGGGGTGTGTGTATGAAATAACCATGGGGGCTTCTGGAAAAGTATTTCTAGTTAAATCATCATTTCCTTTGCTGCTTTGGGCCAAGAACCCAATTTAGTTCCCTGAAGACTCCTTTCCTTTTCTCCACGTCTGTGTCTCCGCAAAGGCTGCCCCTCCATTTCTCTCTATACTTGCCATGTCTGTTATTGCCTCTTTGCCTATCCATAACCTTCTCAACTTCAAAAGTCAGGTAAGCCAGATTTTCCTTCCTCTTTCCTTGAGTGATATGTCTTCTGAATTCCTACAGTTTTCACGTTGATTCACATCATCATATGTAACCTGGTAGTGTTTTCTATTGTTGCAGTATGTATCTTACCTCCCCAACTAAATTTTAAGTCCTCTGAAGGTAAGAATTGGGTCTTTTTTAAAACGTCCTCTCCTGATGCAAATTAAAACCATAAAGAGGCATAACTTCACACTTGTCAGAATGGCTGCCATCAACAAATCAACAAACAACAAGTGCTGGCGAGGGTGTGGAGAAAGGGGAACCCTGGTGCACTGCTGGTGGGAATGCAGACTGGGGCAGCCACTATGAAAAACAGTATGGAGGTTCCTCAAAAAATTAAGAATGGACCTAAAATTAAAAATTAATTTGGTTCCTCAAATTAAGAATTTGACTCAGTGATCCCACTCCTAGGAATGTATCCTAAGAATCCTGAAACACTAATCAGAAAGAACTTATGCACCCCTATGTTCATAGCAGCACAATTTACAATAGCTAAGATCTGGAAACAGCCCAAGTGCCCATCAGTAGCTGAGTGGGTTAAAAAGCTGTGGGACATTTACACCATGGAATACTATACAGCTATAAAGAAGAAGGATCTCGTACCCTTTGAGACAGTATGGAGGGACCTGGAGAATATTATGCTAAGCGAAATAAGCCAGGCAGACAAAGTCAAACATCACATGATCCCACTTATATATGGAATCTAAACACAGTAATCTGATGAACAAAATAATTCAGTGACACAGAAGCATGGAACAGACTGACAAATCTCAGAGGGAAGGTGGGGGTGGGTAGATGGGGGGAGATTAACCGAAGAATTTAAATGCATATACACATAACTGCATATATGCATGGGCACAGGCAATGGAGGCCTGGGGTGGGGAGTGGGTGGGGGGTGGAGGGGATTAATGGGGGGAAAAGGGGATATCTGTAATATTTTGAACAATAAAATAAAATAAAACATCCTCTCCTACCATTGACACTTACCTTAGTAAATAGCAAAATATCATCAGTACAAAGTGCTGGTTTTGGGAACAAGCTTAAAGCCATCTTAAATGTAGTTTTAGGCAAAAATATATAATTGGTATATTCATGCATTTTGAAGCCTATTAAAAATATAAATACAGAAGGCAGTCAGTTATGGTATTCTCTGTAAAACAGAACAGAGAAAATTCCTAACAAGGATTGCGAGGAGTTTCGAATGCTGCCAACCCAATCCTTTGCTCAACGAAATGCCTCTGAAGAAGGCAGGCCTGGGGAGGAGAGTTGGAGATAAAGTGGGCAATGAGGTGGAAGGAGTCGCAGCTGTTTCTTTTCATTCATTCACTGAATTCTCTGTAAATATTGGTACGGCTTGCAAAGTGCTAAACAGAATTTCTGTAAATTAAAATGACTGCTCATGTCTTGGCAGGAATATCAGTGGTCTGAGTGTCGGGCGAAGCAGACAATGACATCATGCACTGTGTGAGCTTTCCCTCCGGCTTCCCCAAATACTCCAGATTCATTTGCTCCGTAATTTTCAAATATATATTTTAAATCAGCCAACTCTTTTACCTAGAAGGTATTCAATGATTGTTTTCGAATCATCTTTCTGAAACTTTCATTTTGCCACACGGATCGGGGATTGTTTAGTTTACACTTTTATTTTAAGGGTCCCCCCCCCACCACTAAATTTCCAAATAAACAGATGTTTTAAAAAAAAAAAAAAAAATTCAGGGCACATCAGAGTTTTAATGCCGTCTTTCTTGGATTTGCATATTTAATTACTTGCATCCTATTTTATTAGTATATTATCTGATGAGGAATTCTGACTAATTAATTTCACCTGGACTCGCATGCGGGCGTATGAAAAATTACATTTGGCCATTTGTCGAGGCCAGCTGCGTATTAGAAATATCTGCTCCCCATCTGCAGGATTAAAAAAAAGGGAGAAAACAGCTGATTGTAAAAAACAGTCACTTTTCCTTGCGCCCTGAGGGTATTATTATTGGCAGATATCCTTTATTACTCAGCCTATATTCCGAACATTAACTCGGGAGTTGCCTCTGAGCGGCGCTGGCCCGGGCCACTCGCTCGTTTTGGTTCTAATTTGTAGCCGGGCCGCCGCTCTGGGCTCCACCCGCGCGCCCCCCGCCTCGCGTTCCAGCCCCGCGCCCGCGCAGCCAACTGCGTTTGGCCCGCAAACTGTTTTGGCCGAGCCCGCAGTGGAAACCAATAAACAAAAACCTGGGCGAGTGGGGACTATCTGTTCAAAGATAACCTCCAGGACCCAGCGTGGCCTCAGCCCGCAACCAGGTCCCGCAGCGGGGCCGCGGCGCGCGCGGGCGCGGGCGCGGGCGCGGGCGCGCTCGCTCTCTCCGCCCGCGCCCCGCTCCGCGTTTCTGTTTGGATTCTTTGTCTGCCCTGACAACAGATGGTGTTTTAATAAAGTCCGGTAGGAATATCACTGTGAGTAAACAATGCGGTGCATGCCAACTCCATAATTGCCGGGTACTGATGCAGCCCCTTACCTGCTCCATCCAAATTGGGAGGAACCCACTGGGCCCGCGCCTATCCGCGCCGCCTGCTCGCCCGCAGCTGCGGGGAGGCCTCCAGCAGCCAGCCCGCCGCCCAAGGTAAATTGCGGCTCCTGTCACGCTTCTTGGCACCGGGTCTAGACAACGGCTGCCATCTGGCTTGTCATCAAACATGATCATTGAATCTCTCAAAGATGAAATGGCTTTGGAAAAAAAAAAAAAAAAAATCTTACCATTAAAAAAACCACACAACAACAACAAAAAACCTGACGCGTATAAAACTTATCTTTCTCTTGACAGGCACAGTGTGGCCTAAAATCACAGTTTGAGCTTATTTGAGCCACAGCTTGCAGAGCCTGGCTTTTTCCTCACTGATTCCCACGCTCAAAGGGATTTATAATCTAAACCTATTATATGCTAATGGAAAATTTAAATTCATTGGATCTGGCCAAGAATTGCATGCTCTCGTTTGTTTCTCTCTTTAGGGAAGGGCAAAAAGTTAGGTTGACTGTTTGAACTGTTTTAGCTTTCCTGTTTTAATTGTCTACAAATATTTTCTTAATATTTATATATATTTATTCAGAAAAAGGGGGGACTGCCCTGGCCGGGTGTCTAGGTTGGAGCCTCATTCTATACACCAAAAGGTTGTGAGTTCGATTCCTGGTCAGGGAGCACATGGGAGGCAACAGATTGATGTTTCTCTCTTCCATCAATGTTTCTCTCTCTCTCCTTTCCTCTCTCTCTCTAAAAAAAATTAAAAAAAAAAATCAATAAACATATCCTCAGGTGAGGGTAAGAAAAGGGGGGGCAGATGAAATTGATAATCCAAAAGTGGGCTGTCTCTTGCCAGTGGTCCCCTCAAACTACCTGCTAACTAGAAAGCTCAGGAAAAGAAAAGTAGCTTTGGCAGCCAGAGAAGCAAACTCAGTGCTCGCTCATTTTGTAAGAAGGCCAGCAGCAAGTGATGTTGAGCCAAGGATCATACTTAAAGTGACATCTGCTTTCTTCAAATACTGCTATTTTCAACAGAGTGCTCGGAACACGTTTGCTGGTGCCTACAATTATAATGACAAGGCAAAGGAACTGCAGAACCTGCAGAGAAGTGCTGGCCTAGGGAAAGGCTCATGCCCACTGGCTGACACGCTCAGAGAGACGCCTCTCGTTTCCTTGTTTGTCTGTTCAAGTAAATAAAGCTTATGAGACTGATCTGACCCTTGACTATTAGAGTTTATGCCAATTATTTTTTTCAATTGAGGCTGCTAATTCCTTAAATAGATTGTCATGTGAAAAGCTAGTATTGCATCATTTTCCCGTTCATAGTTTTTTAGGTGAAATTGTTCTTTTTTCCCTTTTAACTTTTAAAGAATATGAAACACATGCAAAAGCAAACAAAAGTGCTCAAACTCTTTTTTATGTTGGTCATTAGTAAAAAACATTAATCCATGGTTAATGCTGTCCTTTTCATACCTCCCAACTTCCCTCTTCCCCCTTTTATTTGAAACAAATTTATACATTGTATCAATTTAATTGTAAATATCTCCCTCTCTTTAAAACGTCAACAACCTTTTTGTGTCCCTTTTCACTTTAATATTACTTCAAACTTAAAGAAAATTTGCAAAAGTATACAAGGAACTCCTAGAGACTCTTAACCAAAATTTACTAATGTATTATGCTTGATTCATTTCTTTTGCATTACTTCTAAATGTGGCTTCAAATAAATGCACACCTTTTCATGGATGCTGGCAGAATATACAAGAATCTCAATTCATAAAGAAGGAATTAATTCCTAGCTTCAGTAGGCAGAAAAGAGAAAGAAAGAAAAGGCATCCAAACTGGAAAGGAGGAAGTCAAGCTGTCATTATTTGCAGATGACTTGATACTGTGCATACAGAGCCCTGAAGAACCCACCAGCCTGGCCAGCACGGCTCAACAGATGAGTGTTGACTTAGGATCCAGGAGATCGAGGTTCAATTCCCGGTCAGGGCACATGCCCGGACTGCAGGCTCGACTGGGGTGGGGGACATGTAGGAGGCAGCCAATCAATGACTCATCATTGATGTTTCTCTCTCTCTCCCTCTCCCTCTCCCTCCCTCTCTGAAATCAATAAAGATATATTTTTTTAAAACTAAAGACAATAAAGTGTCCATACCAGCCAAAGCAATCTACAGATTCAGTGTAATCCCCATCAAAATTCTAATGGCATTTTTCGAAGAACTAGAACATATAATCCTGAAATTTACATAGAACCTTAAAATACTGCAAATAGCCAAAGCAATCCTGAGAAAGAAGAACTAGACTGGAGGTATCATTCTAACTGAAACCAAACTATACTGCAAGTCTATAGTAATCAAAGCAGCATGATACTGGCATAAAAATAGACACATAGGTCAATGGATCAGAAAGAGAGCCCACACCTATATGGTCAAATAATCTGTGAAAAAGGAAGCATAAATATACAATGGGGTAAAGGTAGTCCCTTCAATAAATTGTCTTGTCAATACTGGACAGACACATGCAAAAGAATGAAACTGGATCACTTTCTTACACCATATACAGTTATATCTCGGTTTTCGAACGTCTCTGTGGACAAGCATTTCGGGTTACAAACGCCACAAACCCAGAAGTAAATGCTTCGGTTTTCGAACCCGCCTCAGGAGTCGAACATGCCACGCAGCTTCCTCTGAGGGCAAGATCCTGAGGCCCAGCTGTCGGCTGTTGATCCCTCGGTTTTCGAATGTTTCAGATCTCTAACGGACTTCTGAAACAGGCTACCTTTGAAAACCGAGGTACCACCGTACAAGAATAAACTCAAAGGATTAAAGACAAATATAAGACCTCAAACCATAAAATTCCTAGAAGTAATAGACAGTAAACCTTTTGACATCACTCTTAGTATGTTTTTCTGGGTATGTCTCCTCAGCAAGAGGAACAAAAGAAAAACTAAACAAATGGAACTACATCAAATTAAAAAGTTTTGCACCACAAAGGGAACCATCAGCAAAATGAAAAGACACCCCACTGAATGGGAGAAAATATTCACCAGTGATACACAGGATAAGGGGTTAACACTATCCAAAATATGAGGAACTCATACAACTTAACATCAAAAATCAAACAAGTCAATTAAAAAATGGGCAGAGTACCTGCATAGGCATTTCTCCAAAATGGACATTCAGTGGCCAATAGACAGGCATCCACGCAGCTATGCAACTGAGGAAACATGAATTTAGAAGACAAGTTTTGTTTGTTTGGTTGGTTTTGTTTTGTTTTGTTTTTTTAAATGGTCTACAAGCAAACCTAGATGAACTTTGCTCTATTTTCCTCTCTGGCATATGTACACATAATTATACCACTCCATCAGCCACTCTGATTAACAGAGGCTAGAACCAAATCCAACTGATTCATCTCATACTTGATATTGTCACACAAATATATTCATTTTTTAATAATTTTAAATCTTGTGTTCTCATATTGTGTTACTTTATTCATATGTTTTCATACCCACTGACCATTTCTTTTGCTTCCTTTAATCCGTTGTCAACCCAATCCAGTAAATTTCCTCCTCACAGCTATTGTAATTCCATTGTAGTATTTTCACCTTTGTTGTCTCTTACAGTTTCTGTCACTGCTGATCCTACCATCTGTTGATTCATTAAGACCATATTTTTTGAGACCCTGAATATATTTATAATATCTCCTTTATCATCATTGTCTTCTATTTTAACATCTAAGTCACATTGGGGTCTTTTCTATTTATTTCTTTTTTTTTTCTACTATGTATAATATTTCATATATCTTTATTCCTAATAATTTTTATTTTATACCAGAAATTAAAATAATGCTTAGCAAGAAGTTTGGATAATGGTATCTCCCTTTAAAGAGTACTGAGTTTTCTTTTGGTAGGCAATAAGTTATTGAACAATCACTTGGGATTTATAATACTTATTTTTATTTTTGTCTTTTTAGAGTAGATTTATTTCAGTTTTCAGCTTTGGCTCCTTCCTAGGTGTGGTTTTGTTTTCTCCACTCATTACCCATGATAATGTTGAATCTCTGTTCGGGCTGGGCCAAAACTTCAAATTCCCCCAGCTCTGCATAATCTCTTGCATCATCCTCAGTCCTGTTCCATGTGACATCTTCTAGGCCTTGTGGAATTTTTTGGTATTTAGTCAGGCTTCAGCTATGTGAATCACCACGCTGACTTTGGATGATCCTCTCAGCATAGCTTTCTTTTCTGATGTCTTTATCGTCTGAGCTCCAGCTACTTCAGTAGCCCGTGAATTGATCTGTCTCCTCAGTGCAGTAAGTTTGCCACTATCTTGAGCTTCTCTTCCATGCTCTGTGGCAGGATACTTCTCCTGAACAAAAGCCCAGGGCTATTGTGGGTTTACTGTGGGGGTCAGATTACTTTTTTACCCCTCCTCTCAATAACCACAGGCCTGAGACACTTCTTGTCCAATATATGAAAAGATATTACAATATATGTTATCTCATTTGACTGTTTTCTTTGGTAGGAGAACAAAAACCAGTTAGACTGTCATGGCCTGAATTGGAACTCAGATGGTTCTCTTTCAAAATGGAGTAACAAGTAACAGAATAATTAGTTAATTTTAACTAATTGAGGTGAGATCTTAGACAAAAGTCTTATTATTTGACTCAGTTTTGCACTTGGAAAGGATTTGATTTAATGGTAGCTGGTGCCACCTTCTAACTAAGAATTAGCATTCAACAATATATTTCAACCATACATTTAGTCTGGGGAAAGAAAATGAATAAAATTAGTGTGGTGAGATACATTGAAAAGATTGTTTACTTTAGTCATAGAAATATGATTTGTTTTGGATAATTCTATTTTATAGTTTAAAACCACCCGTTGAATGAAGATAGGCTGGTGAGCATATATCTTTGGATTCAAAGACATATCTGAATAACTGGGTGAGTGGCAGCCACTGCTCTAATATAACATCCATCATTATATTAGGATAGATAAAGACTTACAAATTTCTTAAAATATAAATGGTGGGCCTGAAACTTAAATATATATATACACATACATATATACTTTTAAATGCAGATTCCAGGGTCTCACGTTATCACTAAAAATAGTTTCCTTATTTGAGGTCAGGAACCTGCATTTTAAATAATCATCTAGATGACCTTTGTGAAAAATAAAATTTTTGAAATTTATTATATGTCAACTTCACTTTATTCAACACTTATGTAGAATTTTTCTCCATTTCTTTCTTTGCTTACCTTTCTTTTTAAATTATTATTAATTAAGGGAGATAGAAACATATATTTGTTGTTCCACTTATTTATGCATTCATTGGTTTCTCATATGTGCCCTGACCGAGGTACGAACCTGCAACCTTGGCATAAGGGGAGGACCCCCTAACCAAACTGAGCTACCTGGCCAGGGCTTCTTTGGTTACAGTTTAATCCTTAAATAATGCCCAGCTAACATTTTACTCTACTTCTGTGACAATGAGAGGAATAACCAATTAGATAAACTAATGTGCAATAATATTAATAGTTTACATAATGCTATCAAATGTCTTCCCTACCACCTGAAACTAGACATTCTCAGTCACTCAATATGATGTCTTAGGGAAAATGACTAAACGGCCTCATATATAGTGATTTAGCTTCATGCTTCTCACCAGCCACAAGTAGGTATTAAGGGAGATCAATTGGTCCACCTTGTAAATCATTATTTTTTCTAACGGCCTTTCTCAACCACGGTTCCTCACATGAACCACGTAACACAGAAAATGATTTGAGTAACTAGTTTCTTATTTGTCTCTCAACAATAGTGTATAATTAAAACCACTCTGGGTGTAAAAAAAGAAAAAAGTCACATGGTAAATACAGAGAATGCCTTAGGTTATTAGTGCTTAATTGTTTCATGGAAGGAAAGATTAAAAGATTTGCAGAAATCAACAGCAAGCTGAAAAAAAAAGCAGAATGAAAAATGACCAAGGGTTCAGAAAGCTGGCCCACTGAAATGATCAACATCTGAGCAGACTAATAATGTGATCCATTTTCTCTGGTTCCTTTTCTCTTATTTGGGAAATACTGGAACTAGCTGTGTGATATAAAACATAAAATAACATACAAAGTCCCAATTACTTTGCCTGTCACAAAATAAGTGCTCAATAAACAGTTGTTCTAATTAATGTTGATGTTGGATAAACTACTGAAAGAGAGAATACTACTTATTTTGAAAGAAAATTAAAAATATATCTTTAGAATTTTAAAAATTTTTATTATTTTATAAATATTTTGAATGTATTTAATAAAATACCTTAAATTTGTTAAATTAAGTGTATATTTCCTGATCACTAACAAGAATAACTAGGGGAATTCTGTTTCTATAATTTATGCTCTTCCTCAAATTAAATTCCCCTGAGAATGTCTAAGCAATATTAAAATTTGCGCCTTAGCATGGAAAAATGAAATCCGGCAACTACATATTCCAAGAGCATCAAAGAACTTTTTGGGTCCCTATTGGAACCATTGTTAATGCAGTCAAGGTTTATATGAACTTTCCATGGTTAAAATGGTTTTTTCCATGTATAACAATCTGCAAAGCTGTATGCTTTACTAACTTTGGCAAATATAATTAATAGGCCTCTCTAATGACCTATGTTACTATACAAATCTCAGACTTAGTGACTAGTCTGAAGCGGTTCCTTTTAATCATATTTTATATATTAAGATATATCTGACCATTTTCTTGTTTTCAGTACTAGTTTTAGTGTTTTAAAAATTCTCAGAGTAGTCTTGTGATTTCTGACCTCTTCAAGAATAGAATTTCATGTGATCATACCAGTATCCATATCTATTGACAGTTACAGGAATGATATGTCAACATTTTATGAATAGTTAGCTTTGAGAAATACTCACATGGCAGGATGTGGAGTTTTCAAACAATTTAATGTGCTGCCCTCTGATAGCCACATAGACTTTTGTAGAAAAGTGTTTTCTTTCTTCTGTATTGACCTATAGTGAAATGAAGATTTTACCAATATGAATTTCTGATAACGGACTCCCTACTCTTAGGAATAGAAAGCTCAATAACTCACTTATTTGATCTCTCTCTCCTGAATACTTTGTATTGCTGGAACTGAATGAAATTATAGTTCATTCCTAATTCAGGACTTTGAAATCCTTTAACAAAGATCAAGATTTTTGTGTACCTTAACAGTTGTTATTGTTTTGTATATATATCACAGTGTTTAGGCATTTTCACTATAGCTTCTGCAACTGAATTACAGCAGCAATATTTCTTATTAAGATTCTCTTTCTAAAATTACACTTAGTAGTGCATCTAGATGTCTGCCATGCCCTTAATTAATCAGCATTTGTGAGGATGACAAACTTTTCATTCTTTATTGTTCAGAATACCTTTCTATTCATTCTTTCACTATTGCTTTTATTTTAAAGAACAGAAAAGGAAAAACATATGTGACCTAGTTAACAAAATGTTGCTGGTTATTATTGCTCATACATGGTTAAAGATGTTGAAACAGTTAAATTGCACTCTACTGTGCATTCTATTTTTAACTATATACTCCAGCTCTTGAGGCGATGAACATAAAATGTTCATACATTTAAATTATATGACTTCTCAGATTTTACCTAAATGATGAACAGCTCTTGCTCTTAAAAAGTAGTCCTGCTGCCCTGGCCACTGTGGTTCAGTTGGTTGAGCATCACTCCATGCACCAAGAGGTCACTGGTTTAATTCTTGGGCAGGGCACATGCCTGAGTTGAGGGCTCAGTCCCCTGTGGAGGGTGTGCAGAGGGCAGCTGATGGATCTTCGATGGTTCTATCTCTTGCTCTTTCCTCTCTCCTTTCTTTCTAAAATCAATAAAAACATATTTTTAAAAATTCATAGAATTAACAGAATAAGGAAATCCACAAAAATAATATTCGTAGCTTCTAACACCCCTCCTTTAGTAATCATTACAAATAAAATAAAAAATAATAAAGATGTAATCCAAACAATGACAACCAGTTTGACTTGTAATTTCCAGGACACTCTACCAATCACAGCAGAATACACATTTTTTCCTCCATGTGCATATGGACTATTGATCAAGGTAAACCACATTCTGAGCCAAAACAAAACTTTATCAAAATAAAAGAATTCAACTCATACATAGTGTATATTTTTTACCAGATTATAATTAAAATAGAAATGAATCACAGGTAGATATTTGAGGAAATCCTCAAACATTTTAAAATTAAACAAAACAGTTCTTTTCAAAGCCCATTAATCAAAGAGAAAATCACAACAAATATTCTAAAAAACATGAATTAAATGAAAAGTAGAGTATATGTAAAATGCAGTTAAAACAGTGCCTATAAAAATGTTTAGTTTGGAAAAGAAGACTCAAATCAAAGATGCAAAACTCACCTTAACAAACTTGAGAATGGAGAGTATGTTAAACCCAATGGGAGTAAAAGTAAAAGATCAATAAGGATTAAAACAGAAATCAATAAAATCGAAAATCAAAAAGAGGAAAAAAAGAACAAAATAAAAAGTTGGTCCTTTGGAAAGATAATAAAAATAGTAAGTCTATAGAAAGAATTCCCAAGAAATGAAGAGATAAAACAAATATTACAAACAAAAGAAGGGATGTCACAAATCATACAGTAATTGAAAGGCTAAGGGGATCAAAGGTGGTAGCAGGCCGAGTGGAAGCTACACTGACACTCTCCCAGGACCAAACTGGCATTACAAATAAAATACAGAAAAACCATCATGAATAATCAACTGCAACTGAAGGTGAGCTGGAGAGCACCCTCATAACCAAGGAGGAAAAGTGAAGACCACATTGAGACTGGCAGGAAGGGCAGAGGAACGAGAGGGCTGGCTGGCCTCCCACAGGCAGCAGCTGAAGGTCCTGAGGGAGATCTCAGCTCTGGGGGTGAGGTCCCATGGAGAACTCTGGGGTCTAAACCTTACACTGGGCTTCCCAGACAAGAGCACCAGAACTGAGAAAGGTGCCCACATAACATCTGGCTGTGAAAAGCAGCTGGGTTTCTGTCTGCCAGGGAGAGACAGCTGGAAATGCAGGTATCTTCTTAAAGAGCTAACACACAAAGTTTCATGTGAAGCCACTCACTTTGGGCTCTAGCAGAGGGAGGGCAGAGTGGACTGGAGCTGTGTGAGGAGAATCTAGAGTTGTGGGCTCAGGAAAGAGAGCTCAGAGAACACCACCCTGGATTCCTGTGCCCAGTCATTCCTCCATACAGCAGAGGACATCTTTTGCAGACAGACATTTACCTTCCAAGCAGCTTTTGCCTGAGGGGGAAGCAATTGCCCCACCCTGCTGGAAATTCTCTTGCCCTACCCCATGGAGTTTCTATAGCCTGAAGCTCATTAAGAAAATCAGATTAATCAGCCCACAGGCAGAGGCAGACCTCAGAGTGCTTTGAGTCTTTGCCTGATCTGTGTCTTGACCTGGGCCTTGGAGAAGTAGAGTTTGGTGTGCTTCTTGGCCATGTCCAAATGCACCCAACCCCAACAGAGGGGACCTCAAGCTGTGGGTTGTTGATAGCTCCAAACAGGGTACTCAAGGCCAGTCACATACAGCATCTGACATTGGTCTGCACCAGAGACCATACAAAAAGACTGAGAGTCCCAGCAGGCCTACCTAATACATAGAAAGAAGCCCAAGTAGGCAGCCAAAATGGGGAGACAAAAAACAAGTTCCAAATGAAAGAATAAGAGAAATCTCCAGAAAAATTGCTAAATGAAATGGACATAAGCATTCTATCAGATATAAAGTTCAGAATACTGATTGTAAGGATGCTGAACAGCATGAAAAAAGATATGGAAACAGCAGAAATAAAGAATACATTGGAAGGAATAAACATCAGATTAGGAGAAGCTAAGGATTGGATGAGCAAATTAGAAGACAGTGTAGAAAATATAACTCAATCAGAGATCCAAAAAGAAAAAACAATTGAAAAACAGGAGGACAGTCTAAGGGAGTTGTGGGACAACATGAGTTGTAATAATATTCGCTTCATAGGATTGCCAGAGGACATCGAAAGTAGGCAAAGATTAAAGAAACTGTTTGAGGAAATAACGGCAGAAAATTTCCTAACCTGGTGAAGGAAAAAGTCACACAAGTTCAGGAGGCATAGAGAGTCCCAAGCAAGAAGAATCCAAAGAGGCCCATGCCCAGACACATCATAATTAAAATGCCAAAAATTCAGGATAAAAAGAGAATCTTAAAGGCAGCAAGAGAAAAGCAATCTGTTATCTATAAAGGAGCTCCCATAAAGTTGTCAGCTCACTTCACATCAGAACCTCTACAGGCCAGAAGGGAATGGCATGAAGCATTCAAGGTAACGAAAAGCAAGGATCTGAAACCAAGACTACTCTATCCAGCAAGGGTATCATTCAAAATAGATGGGGAAATAAAGAGCTTCCCAGACAAAAAAAGGCTAAAGGTGTTTATCACCACCAAACCAGCATTGCAAGAAATGTTAAAAGGACTGCTGTAATAATAAGAAATAGAGAGAGAAACATAAGGATAAAGAATTAAAATAGCGATAAATAAGGACCTATCAATAATAACCTTAAGGACTTTAAGGGGGAGATCAACAACAATACAGTCATAGTCATGGACTTTAACACCCTATTGACTTCACTAAATAGATCTTCCAGATAAAAAGTCAACACAGAAACAGTGATTCTAAATGGCACACTAGATCAGATGGATTTAATAGATATTTACAGAACATTTCACCCCAAAGCTGCAGAATATACATTCCTCTCAAGTGCACAGGGGTCATTCTCAAAGATAGACCACGTGTTAGGACACAAAACCAGTCTACAAGTTCAAGAAGATTGAAATCATATCAAACATCTCAGATCACAAGGGCATGAAAATAGAAATCAGTTACAATAAAAACACTCAAAAACTTTCAAACACATGGAGGCTAAATAACATGCTATTAAACAATAAATGAGTTACCAATAAGATCAAGAAAGAAATCAAAAACTTCCTGGAAACAGGTGAAAATGAACACACAACTACCCCAAAACTGTAGGATACAGTGAAAGCAGTCCTAAGAGGGAAGTCAAATCACTACTGGCCTACCTCAGAAAGCAAGAAAAATTTTTAGTAAATTATCTAACCCTACAACTTAAAAAATTAGTAACCCCCCTGTGAAGCCCTCAGGTATAGGGCTTTTGTTTGCTGGGAGTTTTTTTTATAATGCTTCAGTTGTTATTGGCCTATTCAGGTTTTCTGATTCTTCCTGATTCAGTTTTACATGATCTCACTCATATGTGGAATCTAATAAACAAAATAGACTGAGGAACAAACTAGATCCAGAGACACAGAAGCATGGAACAGACTGATGCATCCCAGTGGGAAGGAGGGGTGGGAGAGTGGGTGGGGAGAGATTAATCAAAAACCTTTATGCATATATGCATACCCCATGGACACAGACAATAGTGTGGTGAAGGCCTAGAGAGGAGGAGGGGATGGTACTGGGGTTCAGAGCTGTTCTATATCTTTACCCAGCTGGTGGTGTCAAAAACCTTCTGAACTGTATACAACAAAGGATCGATTTTGCTGTATCTAACTTATATCTTAATTTTTATAATGAAAAAATGTTGGCCATTGTGCTGAGCACAAAATATTTAAAAATAAATGTTTACTTTTAGGAATATGTATTGAACTATTTAAAGATGAAAAATAATGTCTGGGATTTGCTTCCAAATGATATAGAGGGTCAAAGTAGATTCAAGTATGAGTTAAACAAGACCGACCATAAGTTTTAATTATTGCAGTGAGTGACAGGTTCATAGAGACAAGTTAAACTATTCTTTAAACAGATTTACCTTTCTCTTAATAAAATCTGAAAATGATCATAATTGTCACTTATTGAGCATTTACTTTATGTCCCGAATTTAAATATATCACCACATTTAATCCTGACAGTGAGTAGACTGGTCTTTATTAGTCCCACGCTATATTTGAGATTGCTCAAGTAGAAACAGTCGAGGTGCATGACTGGTGAGGGGTAGCAACATAAGGCCCATCTGATTCCTGACGCTGAATTCTTCCTTCTGCATGGGCCTGTGAGTAATTCCTGGACCTCTCCTTTGGAACAGTAATAGCTCTCTTCTCCTATTCACACACTGATGTTGCCCTTTGGTTTGCATTCACAGGTACTATCTGCCCGTCTGATGATATTTTCCAATGTCTCTTAAAACTTCTGAAATTAGAAAATGGCAGAGTAGCTAGTTTGTTTAGCAAGTATGATCAAATTATTAGCTTGAATTGTTATTTTCCTTCTCTCCTTGTTTTCTCTCCTACGCGGTGTTGAATAAAATACAAAGTATTGAGGAGGTGATGTCGCTTGCCTGTAATTTTTCACTGCCTAATCAGTGTCGGATAGTAATTGGTACAAATAACGGGTCACCTTGACCCATTTTAAAGAAAGCTTCAGTTACCACCTGCTTTGTAGTGATTGTTCTGCATGCCATTGCATCCCGTGTGCCAGGAGTTTGCAGGAATGCCATTGCATCCCAGGGCTCCGTAGTTTGCAGCAAGCTTCTATGGCCTGATTCCCAGTGCCTTGAGGGGAGGCAATGTGTTGTGGGGGGAAGAAGCTTCAGCATGCCAGGGGGCAAGATCAGACCCTCTGCTGTTTCTTAAGTGCTTTACCTGGAGCAAGTCAATTTAAACCACTTCTGTTTCATTGTGCACATCTATGAAATAAAGAATTTGGCAGTAACTACGTTCCCTTGCAGCTCTACTTTTTTTCCTTTCTTGTTATCTTATAGCATTGCACCTTTTAGTAAATGATCTTGTCTTACATTCTCCCTGTTAGTCCCTAAATTACTTGATTACATCAAGGCCAGTTGAAATAGGTACAAATGAAGAAAGAACTTCTGATTAACTTTTGTTTGCAATGGAAATTCACACTGGAGTGATAGCCTAGCCTATTGCTGCAGACAAGCAGAGTAGGGATGCCATGCGCTCTGCAAAACCGATTCTGACGCGTAAGCCTGGAAGATTCGAGCTGCAGACTTCCAGGCTGTTACCAGCACTCGGTGCCTTTCCTAAGCATTTATGAACATATTTGTTTAGAAAGATGGCTTGTTTATATGTTACTCAAGTCAGGACGTAATGGTAAAATCACTGTGTCATCTCTTATTACCAGTTCCTCTGAACCATCCAGTTCCCCTAGAAGCCGTTTCCGAAACATGAACTACTCCCTAAAGAGAGAGCTCTGGAGGAACCTACATTTACAGGTCATTAGTTACCTTCTGAATTACATTACCTCAGTTATTTTTAGATAATCTCACTAATCTGGTATTCAGGGTAATTTCTAAATAATTTAGTCCCTGATGTATTTGGATTTCCAAATTCAGACCCTTAGGAAAGCACACAGGGAAATCTCTGAAAAGGGAAAATTTATGACTCTTGCCAAAGAATTTCCCACTTTGTAATACAGGGTAGTTAATCTAGTGTAGAACTTTATTTTCCTCTGTTTTGTTTAAACCAGCAAAATCATTGAACATTACTTTATATTTAATTTTTAAATTCTAGAATTAAATTCCAAAATTATTTAATTCTATAAATTCTAATTAAAAATAAATAACTGCTATGTAATGGGCTTTTTAAAGGCAACCTTGGACTGCTTGCCATTGCCCAGGTCAGTCTATGAAAATGCTACAGAAGGAGTCTGCCTGAAAGGATGCGTACCGGGAAGATGGAAAACCAATCTGTGCTCCAGGAGAACAGGGAATCCTGATTTTCACAATCCCCGCTTTCAGGCAATATAAAATGAGGATTGCTTTCCTCTTGTCATACTGGGGTTGCCATCACAGGGTCTCCAGGAAAGAGAATCAGGAATGAAATAACATTCATATATTCCCACAGAGGTCCCTGGTGCTGAACTACCTGAGCAATTCCTTTGGGGCTTGATGCAAACCAAACAAATGACCCAGCACTTAGGAGGAACATCTGAGAGAATGTCTGAGATGTTTGATTACGTTCTTAATTATTGCCATCCATGCTTCTTCTTGTGCTTTAATAAAACTCCATATGTGACTTAGCTCCCATTTTCTTTGTGCATTGCAATATAGGCTTTTAGATTTAACGTTACCAATAATCAAGGCGAAGTTCCAGTTGCCCATGTTCATTATTTAAAAAAAAAAATTAATAAACAAAAGAACACAACTTTCTAACCTCTTAAACCATCTTCCAGGCCACTTCTGCTTTTTCTTCATATAACATCTTTACTCTCACCAATCGCTTCTGTTTCGAAATGTGACATGCAGTCTACATTATATAATTATGGACATTGAATCTGTTGGTGGGCATAGGATCAAAATCTAAGATATTTCAATAAAATCTAAAGCTAAATAAATGGGTAAGAAGGAATTTTTCTTAGCCTGAGTTTCTCTACTCCTTACCCTTTGTTCTGTCCACCACTCACTACCCCCTTATGAAATTAATGTATAAGACTAGAGTCTGTGTAAAGATACTTATAAAGTGATCTCAGGGGATAGGATTGCCCACGTTTCCCCTGCTCCCTGGTTCTGGCCCCCTCACCAGTCCTGGTGCTCCCCTGTGTGGCCCTGCATGGCATGGGAGCTACAACAAAGTATTTTTTCAGTGGCAGTCATTTCCTGATCAATTGGCCTCACCGTACCTGAACAGTAACAAAACTAACATTTTAAAACAAAAGATATGTTTCCTAAATGGTTATGCTTGTAGACAACTGGCCTCAAATTTACCGTGACTTTCTAAAAGTCTATATAGAGTATGCCTGTTGACGACTGAGGGGAGCATTTATTCACTGCCTTCTGTCCCCTAGTGTTAAGAATCTTCATCGTTCATTAACACCCTCCTGGCTCCAAATGTACATGTGTGAGCACTGGGCTAGGAAGCTAGGACACTGGGCTGCTGAGGCAACGACTAGAGCCGGATCACACCTGCAAGGAGCTGGTTTTTACAGCAGTGGCTCATGCAAAGTTGGGTCCCCTCCCTTACGCAGCTCAGATTTTCTTGCGTCCTTCATGTAGTCAAAGCCCTCGCTGTTGACGTGGTGACAGATTGCAATCTCTGCAACGGGCGTAGGGTTTGCGCAGCGAGCTGCAGGCCCTCCAGCTGCAACTGGTTCTGAGGCAGTCACTTACATGTATTATGCCCCTTATCTCGCATCTGATTTTCCTTCCCTCAGTCAGTGTCCACCTGGTTTAGGATGCTTGCCTACTAGGGTGACCCAGACTTTAATCCCTGAGGGAATGTGCCTTGACTTGCCTTTTAGTTTTTGCTGTTATGATCAATGCAATTGCCTATATTCAATGATCGCTGGACATGAAGGGCCCAAAGCTGTCTCACTGAATCTCTGGGGTTCCAGATGTGCTTTTCCTGTCCCCCATTATGTAGCAGCAACCTAATTCTTCATGGTAGTCAGGGACAATTACCATTTACAGTCCAGTAACTCTTCTTTGCCAGTTGACTGGAAGGCATGAGGAGCTCGAAGTGACCAGGTGGTAGTCACAGCTTTAATCTCCTGAAAGCCATTACTGTGTGCCTGAGTGCAAGTGATTCCCATGGAGACTAGCTCATCTACTATGGCAGCACCTTCGTGTTCAGGAGTGGGAAATCTGTTAGAAATGATGCTGAGAGAGGCTAATCTGCTCCATCCGTTGGTTCCAGAGCCCATATATTATAGCAATTGGCATCATCCAGCAATAAGCACCATGTACCAGCTGTGGGCTCAACTTGTGTACCCCACCTGGAGCACAACACCCAAACCCCAGAGTTTGGTTCCTAAGCAGACATCTCAGTTAAGCCTTTAGCTGGCCATTTAGTTAGACTAGCTGCTTCCAGGTAATGTATTATAAGGAGAGGCCAGAGGATACTGTGTAATGGCTAGTAATATACATACCTTAATAATGGAAACTTTTATTTAAGACAATATTGCAAAAGGTGACATGCTGGGAAATCAGGTATTTGGTAAGTCTGCAGATAGTAAGGCCATCCCATATCTGGAGCCACTGTCCATTCTGGCAAGGATGGTGGGGTTTCACTATAATTAACCTCCATCAAGTAGCTCCGTTGCCTCTTCAAGGGATGTTGTCATTTAGAGGGCTTAGCATCAGTTTCTGAAGACAGATTTGTTATTCAACTATCCTTGGCTAGATCATGGCACCCATGATCTGGCAAGAGGGCACCCATGTTGATACATACATGTAGCCTGTCCCTCCCTTCCTCCATGGTTACTTGGTTTCCAAGCCCTTTATTCTAGCACTGTAGTAGCTGACAAATCATATGTTTAAGTTGAATGTCTCCTCATTTTAAATTCTTTCTAGGGGATGCAACAAGACAGAATGGGCTTTGGACCACTTCCATCCATTTATCCACATGACTTCCCTAAAATTCTTTGTTTCCAGTCTTCCAATCTTGCTCCGTCCAATCCCATAATGAACCAGCCAAGACATTCCTTCTACTCAGAGTTCATATGTATCTGTACCTAAGTCATTTCTCTCTCCATTCAAACTGAAATAGCGAGCACATTTCTTGCAGCCCTGCCCACTAGGGGAATCTCCTTTTACTTCTATTAGGTACATCCCAAATGGGACAGCATGTGCAGCAATCATTTTTTTCTTTGACAAGCAAGAATATATTTCTAGACTTGAAAAAGGCCTAAGATTTCCCGTCTTGGTCTATATTTTTTGGTAAGGGAATAAGTCTTAATTGAGCAAGAAGCATTGTTTTAAAAAGACAGATGCTCTGGGAGTCTGAATCACCAGTTCCTGTGGTTTTCTTTTGCTTTCTGGATCTATTCCAGCTTGATCCTGAATGTACTATTTGCACTGTACAATGAATTGCTGTGGTTCCTGACTCAGTTTATAGCATAATACCCAGCTCATAAAGGGAAACTGAGATCACAGAGTTAATTAATTCCCCATGATGAGATCCTTAGTGTCTACCAAAACCTGGTAGAATACCAGAAGCCATTTTCCACTAATGACATGTATCTTTTCTGTATGTATAGAATACTTCAATAAAAGGCTTAAAAAAACTCAACGATCCCCCACTCATCACTGTGCCTCTTTCTTAGTGGTAGTTACAAGGAGCAACAACTGGTTCTTTCCCCTAGAGATCTCTCAGTCTACCTTCCAGACCATTTGTACTAGACTGCTCTGCTGCCATAATAAAATACCATAGACTGGCTGGCTTAAACAACAGAAATCCATTTTCTCACAGTCTGGAGACTAAAAGTCTATCATCAAGGTACACGTTCCAGCTGATTCAGTTTCTGGTGATGATTCTCTCGTTGGCTTGCAGACAGCTGCCTTCTATGTCCTCACATGGCCTTTTCTCAGTCCTTTCAAGTGGAGGAGGGAGGAAGAAGCTCTCTGGTGCCTCTTTCTATGAGGACACTAATCCTATCAAATCAGGGCCCCACTCCTTTAACTTTAATTACTTCCTCACTAAAATTGCCAGACACACTGGGCATTAGAGCTTCAACATGAAATTTGGGGAGACATAGATATTTAGCCCATAACACCATTCAGTCACTAAAAACCACTGATACTACAGGCTCTTTTTTGGGGGGTGGGAGTGGGGATGGCTGCCTCTTTTTGTTTCATGTAGTTTTTTCTAAGAATACTTTATGGCAATCTACACAGAGAAAATACAAAAGAAGAAACAGACTTGGTTTCAAATACATAAAGCGTATGCTGGAGTTTAAAGCATTGATAAAATTGTGACAGCAGGATGTTAGTTCACTCCAGGGAGCTTCCATATTCCAGAGGAACAAACATGATTTCTTCATTCCTCCCACTGGCATAGGTTTTCTTTCTGGTTTTCCTCCCACCCTGTTGCAGACATGACTTAGTAGAGTCATTCAAAGTATTTGCCATTTCTTACTTACCATTCGGTGGGAAAATTGGAGTCATGGACTTCTTCTTGGCCCTTTCCATCATCATGGCTCCTAAGTCAGAGAACCAATATGAGGGTTCTACTAGTTGCTCGGTATATCCATCCCGTTATGCTAGCAGAAACTAGAGAAATAATCATGGGAAAATTTGAAGATGCTGATCCTTGGCCTTCACACTAGTTGAAGGAACTAGTTGGTAGAGGGTATAAGCTAAATATCAAGATTTTTGCAAGGCTTCCAGATAATTTTAATGAGTAGCAAGCTTTGATAACCACTGCTGTAAACAAGTGGACACTCAGTGAGACAGACTTGGGCCATTACCTGACCTTCATAAGCCACATTCTAACTGGAGGGCCATTGTGGCATTTCTGGTCCCCTCTATTAGTGTCAGCTTATGCTCTGTTTCCAACAGCCATAGGAAGGACTGTATTTCCCCATTTACTCAGTGAAGAGCTGCATGGTTGTTTGTCCCTTTTGGGGTGATTTGGAGAGTTCTACCTCAAGGGAGCCCAGTATTACTTTTAATTGATGGGATTTGAGCATCAATGGAATACTTTAGATCTCAAAATTGGGTAAAGGTTTTAGTTTTCCAACATGCCAGCTAATTTCAGTCATTTGCTTGCCAGCCCTTTATTTTTATTTTTGATTAAACAAGTCTAATATATGGTATCTGGCTGTTCATCCATCTTTCCCCAGGAACACCATGGCCTGTGTGCCATCACCACAGATCCACAGGATGGAGGCAGCCTGGTTGCTACTTAGGCCTCTCTGCCCATTTTATGCCTTCTGTGTGCTTAGTGAGTCAAGCACCACCACCTGGACTTTGCTATTTTGGAACCATTCATAATATCAAGGGGCCTAGTCACATCACAGGATCTCCTATTGCCAACCCTAACTTTTGAGAACAACCGTCACCGATCTTCTCAACATGCTAATACCCCTTTCCCAGTAATTTCCTTATTGTCTTAACGATGGTATGCATTTGAAATCCTCCCAGGGAACATAGTCAGATGGTGAGCTGTTGTGTTTTTTTTTTGTCTTGCAAAATAAAATTTTTATAACACCCATACCTCCTGAGCCTCTTGAACTTACTATGGCAAGGCTGTTGCAGCATCTCCACCTCATTTATCATAGCTGGTGAGTCCAAGTTTCAAGCAGGCATCCTAGCATTGGAGCATACCCAGCTTCCAGTGTGCTTTCTGGGAAATTAAGCTCAGAGTCATATGAGCAAGCTCCCAAGTCAATAAATTCTCCTCTATTCACCTTTATATTCCACATTCCTTCATTTCATCTCAAATCTACTCCCTAGTACTTAGGGGAACATAGTAAGTTTTGGCATTTCCTTGGTACATACACATAGAGTTTTGATATTTCCTTCCAGAACAGAGTTTCTATTTTCCCATTTAGCCTACAATGAAACCTGATTCCGGTTATTAAACTCGTTATTGGGTAGAGGTATAATAGGCCTGAGTATGAGCATCTTCATGTAGAGAGGTATCTACCTGAGGGGAGATCTTTCTAGGGACTCTGGGCATCGGTACCCAGTTCTCCTCTAGCAAGGAGGTTTCAGTAGAATCTAAGCATCCAAGATCCTCAGGCTCATAATCCCAAATGGTTCCATCTAAGTTTCAGGTGCCCTTCCTGATCTTGATTCTTGGTCTCCTCATTGGTTTTGCTACCCTCATAATTAAATCTGAAGAGTGGTTTAAGTACCATTTGCTGTGTAGGTGCAAAAGACAAAAAAGCTTGTTAAACATGAGGGCCTCTGGCTTTCACAGCACATCTAAAGTTGATATTATCAGATAAAAACCTGTTATTTTATTTTTACAGTCTCCTAAAGCAGATAAAAGACAACTGGCTTATATGTACCATAATGTTCAAGACAAGTCAAAAGTTAACCTCGACCTGCAACTCATCCTGACCTACCACTGGTGAGCGCTCTAGTAGTTATAACACTACTGACTGCCACCTGCCTTCTGACCAGAAATGGCATCTTTATTGCCATAGAACCAACGAGTGGTTCAGTACCAAAATCTCCTCTTTAATGTCTGCTTCCTAGAATATTTTCATTATGAATTTTCTCAGTCTTGGTATGTGTGGCCTCACCGAAAATGGAGCCCTACCCATTAGCTTGTGTACAGGTGGTTTTTTGGGAAGTGGTCACAGAGCGCAGGAAAGGGAAGCAGCGGGGTTGAAATGGAGACAGAGAATCCAGTACACAGTGTATGCTATCGAGCTAATCACTCTGAAGGGCATCTGAGACTCAATCCCACTTGGAACCTCTGAGAAACTGTACAGAATGGTCTTCAGCCTTGTGTTCCCATTGCTTACGATTACCTCATGGGCCATCAACTCTCCATTACTTGCAGTTTGTGCATGCATGAGTTTAGTGAGCTTCTGCATGATTCCCCTGCCACGACATTCCCCAGCCACCAGGGAGCCTTAGTGTAGAAAGTAAGATGCACAACTGAGATAGAGAAATAAAAAGCTAATTGCTGTAGGAGTGGCTGGAGTAATTTGTATGTTATATTTTTATTTGCATTTATGCTAATCAATAAAAATTAGAATATCCACCACTAACATTTTTTTCCAAGATCTGTACTTTCAATTCCTTGTGGTCTGAAATACTGCCAAATTGTGTAAAGTAAGTTTGTGTACTGGTGTGTTTTTATACCTGTATAAAAATCAGATTCTTATTCTACAGTTGTAAGTCAATAGGAATGGAATTAAGAAATATCAAATATGGAATTTAGCAAATCGATTTATTCAACAAATGAGAAGAATAGAGTTCACACTGGTTAAGTGGTTGCCATTAAAATCACATGTTAAGTTAGTATCAGGTCCAGGGTCATGACCCTGACCATTTGGCTCCTCACATGATCTCTTCCTCACTATCTATGTCATCTTTATACACAGCATAGAATGGTATAATCACAGATAGCAACATACTGACATTGCTCAATTCTCACTTGCAAATACAATGAGAATTGGTGAGTTTCTAGACAGTATAATTTATACTGAATTTCTTGGGAATATTTCTCATGGATACTGGTAGGGGAAATTGGAAGAATAGGCAAATATACATGAACAGCTGTTCTTACCAGAAAACATCAGAGAAACTAAACTCATTTCATCTTAAAATTTAAATATTTGTTTTCAAGGTTGTACAAACTAAGTATTCATGATGAGATGAACAATTCCAATGAGATTTCTACTACCAATCCATATCTGTTGTTGCTATATTGGAATAATAATCATTTGGATTTATTTGCCATGAGCAAGAACTTATCAGAATATGTATAATATAGTCTTTTCTCTTTGGCAATTATTCTTATGCAGTTTTCTTACTTGATTCTACCCTTTGCTACACGATGTGCACCCATTTCACATGCTGTCTTAACATCAGATATTTATGTTTTTCCTCTCTCCCTCTTATTCTAATTGTTCTTCCCTGAAACATAGGCTCTATTCTTACAGCTTAGATTTGTCAACGTCTTTGTTCCCACTTCCTAACAGGGAACTTCAAAACAAACCTCTGGCATATCCTAAGTAATAGGCATGTTTTTTGTTTTTCATACCAGAGTTTATGCTAATGGGGTAACTCGGGGTGGACTCCTAGGTGGCTTCAAGGGAGAAACTGACCTTGCTGGAAAGACCCAACAATTCTTTAAGGCTAGTTGCAACTCTCAGCTTTATTCCCCGACTTCCTTAGCAAGCAGGGAGTTGGAACTGAATTCATTTGGCTGGCGATTTAATCACTCTTGGCTATGTAATAAAATCCCAGATACAAACTGTGAACTACGAAGTGTGGACAGCTTCCTGGTTAGTGGACAAAAGGTACTAAGAGGGTGATGAGCCCTGACTCCAGGGGGACAGGAGCTCTTGTGCTGGGGAACCCTTTGGACCTTGCCTTATCCATTGGGCTACTGAGTTGTATCCTTTAAATACAACTGTAATTGTAAATACAGTAAATACTTTCAGTGAGTTCTGTGAATCATTCTAGCCAATTACTTAGTCTGAAGGAGGGTTGTGGGAGCCCCCCATGTTTGTCGCTAAGTAGGGCAGCGGTTTGAGTGACTTAGGGACACCGAAGACTTGAGGCCGGTGTCTGAAGTAGGAGAGGTCAGCGAAGTCTGCACTAACTCTATGTAGTATCTGAATTGAACCGAACAGTAGGACACCCAGTTGGTGTTACAGCATTAGTGTTGGAATGTAGATCCTTAGCTAAGAAATAACTCGGTTTGGGGGAAACACCAGAAAGTAAATCACATTATTAGTTCTATGAGCCATTATCCCCAGATGGGCTTCAGTTGGCTCTTTCACTCCAGCTAGGGCTAGTCTTTCCATTAAGTGTGGGATTTTATCAACTCATTTATTGGATAGCTGTGATCTCCTAGGGATAATCTGGCATATAGGATTTTGACATATTAGCAGAACTTGCTGCTTTTGTACTATTGCAAAAAGTCATGTAAGTTCTTCCACTGAAATAAAGCAGAATAGTAATTAAGTTTGGTCTTGGCAATGTCATTAATATTCTTATATTAGAAATATGCCAAATAATAATCTTTGTAGTCATGAAGTAATAATGTAAAATTTGCCATCAGACGTGTATAATTTGTTTGATCTTTTGGGTCCCATGCGGTAACATTAAATGCTAAATGTAGTGAAGGGTAAACAGAATGTTGTAAATTAGCCAAAGTTAAAAGTAAATAAAATCCTTTCAGACAGCTTATAAAGTGTATGTAGCACTTAGTATGTTTTTAGTTAAGGGAGAGAAGCCTAAACAATAAAGGGAAGGGGAGAGAGAGAGAGAAATGAGCCAATATCGTGCAGAGTGACTTGATACAGAGGGCTTCTGCCCTGAGATGGCCACAGAAGATTAAATCTTGGAAAAATTACAAAAATAGATAAATAGCTAAACCTCTTTGTTTATTTGTATAAATGTCTGCAATATTTAAAAATGAACAAACCAGGAAATAAAAATAATACCTAATTTATCTCAAAATCACAGGTTGGAGGAATTACCATGCACCAGAAATAAAGAGTGAACTTGAAGCCAGAGTAGAAAACAGAGTGGGGTGCAACCATAGATGACCTCAGATTACTGAGGTTAAGTATTTTAAACCCAAGTGGTCGTAAGGATGTAACCTCAGAGCTTCATACACTTATAGCTGCAGCCATAGAATGAAAGCCTAGAGCCTCAAGAGGTCCATCCACATGTGAAACAGGCAACCAAATACTTTGTTTAGAAACTTCTGCTTCCAGCAATGAGGGACTGAGGAATTCAAATCAATCCTTTTACTGAGAACAGCTACAAAGAGTTTATGCAATGTCTTCTTTAAAATATTTTTTAAAGTTTCAAGGGACTTAGGAAATAGTGAGAAATGACTGGGCCAGTACTCAAAGAGAAGGTGAGAATCCAAAGAGAAAAGCCCAGAACTCAAAGCCACTTTGGCTTTGAGAGAAATTACCAATTTTTGGTATCCAGAAGGATACCTCAAAAACTGAGATGTAAGGAAGCCTGTCCAAGCTAGGGACCCTTAACCTTGTTCATCTCAGCTATTAAAATAGGGGCTTAAATGCCATTACCTTCAGGAAAAGTTAACCCCAAATTAAAGCAATCATAAGAAGACTTTGCATGGGTGCTTCCAGGAATCTCAAGGCTTGACATTTGATTAAACTCCTTCTAGATGGTTTATAGCAATAGGGATGGGGAACCATTTTTTTGCCAAAGGTCATTTCGATATTTAAAATATCATTCAAGGGCCATACAAAATTATCATCTTAAAAATTAGCCTGTTATATTTGCTTAAGCATTTAATTAACTCTTCCTTAATTGATGGCTGGAACTGCTTCTCTTTGGTGAGGTCTTGGCAGGGCCAGGCCAAATGACTTCACAGGCCACATATGGCCCACGGGTCAGACATTCCCCACCCCTGTATGCCATACCAATGGAAGTACATTAAAGTCTTCTCAGCCCTAGCCAGATTAGCTCAGTGGTTAGGGCATCAGACAGCAGACTGAAGGGTTCAGGGTTCGATTCTGGCCAAGGGCAGGTACCTAGGGTACAAGCCCATTCCCTGTCCCCTGTCAGGGCTCATGCAGGAGGCAACCAATCCATGTGTCTCTCTCACATCGATATTTCTCCCCCCTCCCCCAACTCCCTTTGAAAAGCAATGGGGAAAAAATCCTTGGAGGAAGATTAAAAAGAAAAAAGTCTTCTCAGAAATAAGATTGCTATCATCCTGGACCTCAAATTGTTAAGAAAAATTATTATTCGATTGCAATGATCAGATTTATGGCAACAGCACACCATTAGTGAAAAGCATCATAAACAAGGCACAAAAATAACAATCACAAACACTTCAGATATTGCATTTATCAGGTACAGATCATAAAACATTTATTTAAATTTGGAAATTACAGCAGGAAACTGGTGACCGTAAAATGTTACTGAGCCAATTAAAGACAAACTAGACTTTTCAGTTTGAATTAAAAATTGTTATATGAAAAAGGTTATCAGGACCTCAGTATTCTTCTGGTAAAAAGTAGGCTGATAAAACTATAAGCAGTTTCTCAGGTCCACAGATGAAGCAGCTTTGTAGCCCAGGTGCACTACACCTGGGGCCTCTTTGGCACCTGATTTAGGTGAGGAGATTTTGGATTTTTGAGCTAATGATATTTACATGAGATTTTTTTACTTCAAACCGATGCTAAACTGATGAGACTTTTGTTGACTGCATCAGTCAAAGTTCCACCAGGGAAACAAAACCAGCAGGATATATATATAATTGCCTGGGCAAGTCCCAAATCCATAGAGTAGCCTATCAGGAAAGCCAGGCTAGACGCACTGATGCTGCCATCGACAGGTAGCATCTTTCTTAGGTATCTTCAATCTTTTGTCTGATTGAATCAGGCTACACAGGTTATCAAGGACAACCTCCTTTACTTGAAGTCAACTAATTGTAGATGACTATGAAATAGCTTCACAGCAACGCCCAGATCAGTGTTTGAATAAATGAGAGGGGACTATAGCTTAGTCAGGTTGACACAAAGAAGTGACATATGAAAGTGACAAGGACTTTGGAATGTAGTGAATAAATTGTGCATTTAGGAGGAATGTGGAGCTTTGAGAGCCAGAAAGAGACTTTGAAAGAGAATTCTAAATATGACTCCTAAAAGTCCAATCCCCTAGTTATTCAACTAAACACAAATCCAGGTAGTCTCATGAAGGGATTTTGCACGTATACTTGAAAGTCTTAGTCATTTACCTTCAGGTGAAGATATTATCCTGGTAAACCTGAGGGAACCAGGCAAGCCCTCTAAAATTGAAGTGTTCTTTAGGGCAGTAGGCAGAAGGGAAAGTCAGAGAGATTTGACGAACAGGAAAGTTTCAATAAACCATTGCTGACTGTGAAGGAGTCACATTCAGGGACTAAAGGGAGGCCTCTAGTTTACAGTAGCCTCTGGCTTACAGAAAGCAAGAAAATGGGGAGCTCAGTCCTACAACTACAGAGAGCTGAGTTCTGTCAGTGAGCCCAAAGAGCTTGGGAGCAGATTCTTCCCCAAAGTTTCCAGAGAAAGGCCCAGACTAATCAATGCCTTGACTTCAGCAGCTAATGCAGGTGACCATACCTGGATTTCTGACCAACAGAACTGTGAGAATATAAATGAGTATTGTTTTAAGCTGCTAAATCTGTGGTAATTTGTTATGCGGCAGTAGCAAACGAGAACATATGGGAAATAGCACCAGGTCAGGAGCTGAGCTGAAGTGTGAGAGGTCAGCCAGAGATTGTATCACTTAGGGCGTTCCAAGATCTTTTCTAGGATATGGGGAGGATTTGTGGAAAAACTGAAAAAGAACTGTAGTATAAAAGAGCCAGCATGTGAACATTTGCTACACATAGAACACAAATACTGTATTATAAACATGGACCAGTGAATATTTTTTGCTTCTCCCTCTGATTTCCCTCATCTTGGAAGAGAATGCAGGAGTGGAATGCATAACTGGAGAAAGTGTAAAAGCATAGAGCCCTGAGTTAGAGGGATTCACAAGTCTGATTTGAGTAGCGTTGGAAGTTTCCAACTGGATGAGAGAGTGAAGATCAGATTACATTCCAACCTGGTATGTTAAGGCTAACAAGGACTGTTCTAGTGCCTAGGAGTGGCTGGATTAGCTACCAACTGTAGGGACTTAACTTGGAGGTGAGAAAGGGAAATCTGATGGAGAGGAATGAAAGGGCAGCTTCATGAGAAACATAATGCTCTTTAATTAATTCACTGTGCCACATAAATTCCAATGAAAAATTAGTGTTACGATGGGAAAGGGGAGAGCTGAAAACAGAACTAAAATACCTGTACCCCCAGATACTGCACCAATCCTTTGTTTCATTAAATCTTGTCCATAACTTTGTAAATAATATCTTTTTACCCTCACCTGTTTTGTTTGTTTGTTTGTTTTTATTGCCCACAAGCTAAAAATGTTTTTTACATTTAGATATTTTTCTTTTTTTCTTTATTTATTTCCATACCTCCACCCCACTCTCCTTTGGCAACCATCAGCTTGTTCTCTGTATCTGAGGCTCTGTTTTTGTTTTGTAAATAGTCTATTAAAATCTCCTCAGTTATTATAGTGAACCATCTATTTACAGCCAGGAGCCTAACAGGTATCCCCACAGAAGAAATCAGTTATATAGTAACACTTACTGTAGAACAAAATAATCTTTTCAACAAAAAAGAATTATTATAAATACCTATCCAAAATCTAAAGAAATAGAAGAATAAAGTTAAAACTCAAAAATAATGGTGAGGTATTTTAATATACTTTTCTCAGTATCAAGATATCCACTAGAAAATAATCATATAAGAAAGTGATGATTGTAACAGCACAACTAGCAAGCTTTATCTAATGAACATATAGGGTGTCCCCCAAAATTTATACACACACTTTGAATAATTATAAAGGCAGTGTTTATTAAAGTACATTTCATTTTCAAAATTGAGCTATCAGCTGTTAAAATGTGTATACATTTTTTTTGCGACACCCTGTATGTAGTACCCAGGGCCAACTATGTAGACTTCATGTTATTTTGATATATCATGAAATATTTTAGACATCCAGAGCATATAACAAATATTTAAAACATTGACATGAATCGCCCAGCTGGTGTGGCTCAGTAAGTGAGCATCAACCTATGCAGGGGTCACTAGTCACTGGTTCGAATTCCAATCAGGGCATATGCCTGGTTTTCAGGCTCGATCCCCAGCAAGGGGCGTGCAGGAGGCAGCCAATCGATGATGGTCTTTCATCAATGTTTCTATCCCTCTCTCCCTCTCCTTTCCTCTCTCTCTGAAAATCAATAAAAACATATTTTAATAAAACATGGACGTATATGTAGCACATGTCAAGAGATAAGTCTCTATGAATCTGTGTTTTTCCGCTTGTCTTATGACAGCGTTTGTTCTAAACTAAATGAACAGCCTTGGGAGGTAGAGATGGCATCTCCCTCTAGAGCAGAAGGTAGGTTTACTCGAAATCCAACCTAGGAAAGAGGATGTTTTTATTATGGGACAAAGGTTGGGCAGGTTTACTAGAAAAGCTTGCTTATAAGGTTGGGGGCTCTTAAGCTTGAAGCTCTTCATCAATGACACAAACCCACTGTGTGTACAGTACTTACTTGGACCCACCTCCACATCACCTCATGGTCCTGAGGTGTAAGAGTAGCTGATGTGCACATTTAAGCCTAGGAGTGGTGACAGCTTCCTAACTTTGCTAGGTCCTGAGTACCTCACTATCCCTCCTTGTTTGCTCCCCTAGTCTTGCCCACATATCTGAAAATTGTATTTAAGGTTTTCCTTACTCTAAGTAAGATGAAAAGTCACTGAAGAGTTGAACAAAGAGGTAACGTGACCTGACATGTTTTAAAACTAGTATCCTGCCTACCTTGTTGTGAATGGAAAGATGGGATGAAAATATAAGAAGAGGAACTAATTAAAAAGATACAGATAAGTGGTGATGCTGAGCAAAATCATATGGCTGTAGAGGCTGGATCTGAAGCTTTCCTATTTTCAGGAATTCTTATTTGTTTACATAATTAGTGGAACCTAGTGGGTTGCAGCCCAATATCTGGCAGACCTTTCCTCTCCCAACTTTTGATGGCCATGACATGACCTTTAAAAGAAGACATGACCAAAGGTTCTGAGACCTGTGACCAAAGGTGGAGTGATAGCTGAGGACCAGTCACAAGGGCACAGGGGAGCAGGAGCAGCCATGGTTTATTGCAGCAGTGGTGGTGTCCAGGGTCACTGCCATCCAAGCGCGGGGATGGCCTGCCCTGGAGTGAAAGATTTCATAACCTGCTCATACCAATTCAGCTGTCCAGCTTAGGAGTGCTGTTAGTTTCCATCTATTTCAGTTCTGTGAGTCCCTGCATTTTCCTGTATAAGAGAAGTAACTTTTCTTTTTCGCTCGCTTTCTCTTTTATTGTGTGCTCAAGAATATCAAAGGCTTTGGACATGAGCTCATATTTCACTTCTTCCAGTTTCCAGAGATGTGGTCCTGGACAAATTATAGGCTCTAGACCTCAATTCCCTTTCCTGCAAAATAAGGTCATTCAGATCTCTTGTGGGAATGAAATAAAGTAAACAAAGTGTTTATCTCAGGAACTGGAACATGAGAGTACATTCTGAAGGTAGGTATGATTGCAGCTCTTGTTACTGCTTTTTTAAATTAAATTTACCAGGAGTCAAGTCAGCTGAGACTTTTCCAGGAAACACATTTTCTCTGGAGCTGTTGTAAATACAATTAAAGATGATTAAGTATAAGGATATTTTTTAGATAACTTCTTTTCTTTACCATATATATATACACACACACACACACATACATATATATACATATATATGTATATATATATATGATTTATATATATATATGATTTATATGTATATATATATGATTTATATGTGTGTATATATATATATATATATGATTTTAGAACTCAGAGATTTCTTAAAAGTTTTGTACTTAACAAAAAATCCAATTAAAAAATGGGCAAAGGAACTAAATAGATACTTCTCCGAAGAGGACATACAGATGGCCAAGAGACATGAAAAAATGCTCCAAGTCAGTAATCATAAGAGAGATGCAAATTAAAACCACAATGAGATAACACCTCACACCTGTCAGAATGGCTCCATCAACAAATCAACAAACAACAAGTGCTGGCGAGGGTGTGGAGAAAGGGGAACCTTAGTACCCTACTGGTGGGAATGCAGACTGGGGCAGCCACTATGGAAAACAGTATGGAATTTCCTCAAAAAATTAAAAATTGAACTGCTGTTTGACCCAGTGATCTCACTTCTAGGGGTATATCCTAAGAAACCAAAACACAAATCAGAAAGAACTTATGCACCCTTATGTTCATAGCAGCCCAATTTACAATAGCTAAGATCTAGAAACAGCCCAAGTGCTTATTAATAAATGAGTGGATAAAAAAAGCTGTGGCACATTTACACCATGGAATACTATGCAGCTGTGAAGAGGAAGGATCTCATACCCTTTGGGACAGTATGGATGGACCTGGAGAGTATTATGCTAAGCGAAATAAGCCAGTCAGAGAAAGGCAAGTATCACATGATCTCACTCATATGAGAAATACAATAAACAAAATAAACTAGTGAACAAAATAGATCCAGAGACATAGAAGCATGGAACAGATTGAGGGATCTCAGAGGGAAGGTGGAGTGGGGGGAAAAAAGGGACATCTGTAATACTTTCAACAATTAAGATAAATTTTTTAAAAAAGGAAAAAAAAAAGATTTGTGTAGACTTTTCTGTCTTGGATAGCATGAAAAAAAATAAAAATTAAGAAATCAACCCTCAGAGCATGCTGCAGCCTTCTCAGGTCCTAATGATGAGCCACATCCTGTTCATTATTCCCTTCTATGGCCCATTGTCCCAATATGTCATGAGCTCAGAGGGCAGCAATCTAATTTTTCTCAAATTGTCTCACAATGTGTGAAGCAAATTCTTTTCATATAAAGTAGTTCTCAACCTTACAAGAATTGAACTGTAGTCCCACTGCTCTCATTCCTCCCATTGAGATATATTTCAAACAAGAATAAACTCAGACAATCTGAACTTTTGCCATTTCATCTCAATGCTTCTGAATCCATTTAATCAAATCTTTCAAAATGATGTTTCATAAAACTTGGCTTAATTACTAATGTCTTGTGAATCATAAAACTGAAAATAAATTCATGTTTTTGTCATGAATATTTCATTGGCAATCAACTGTTGTCTACAGTGTCTAAATCTGAGTACTCAAGAGCACTGTTTTAATAAGTTTTCTGTGATCCTCCTGTTACAATACTTAAAGTAGAAGAGCTTATGTTCAGTTAGAAAATCCCTACAGACACGAAACATTGGAGTGGGAATGGGGGGAAAGAAAGAGAGAGAGAGAGAAGAAAGAAAGAAAGAAAGAAAGAAAGAAAGAAAGAAAGAAAGAAAGAAAGAAAGAAAGAAAGAAAGAAAGAAAGAAAGAAAGAAAGAAAGAAAGAAAGAAAGAAAGAAAGAAAGAAAGAAAGAAAGAAAGAAAGAAAGAAAGAAAGAAAAAGAAAGACGAACAAACCTCTGGGTCAATGCATCATGTCAAAGACTTTTAGGGGGCTCAACAAAGGAACTCAAAATCAACTTCTAAATAATCTAAAGTTACTTTTAACAGAATACATTGTCCACTTGTGCACTCTACAGAGTAAGTTAAAACTTCAACTTTCATTGACAATAATACATTTAAAATTTATGCTGGTAGTCATAAACACAAACTCAATGAGGAAACATAAAGTGCTCTCTATTTTTAATACAAAGTAAATTAGATTAGTTAATTGAATTGTAGACTTTTTGAAGTGGTGTGGAATTATGCAAAAAAAGCAATTAATGAAAAATATTTTAGATCAGAGAGCTATTTGTGGCTTAAAAAATGAACATATCTTCGAAGATACGTGTTAAATCATTGGTTGGTGGTGAGGGATGGAGGAGAAGGCATTGACTATAATTGCATTGGAGTGTTTATCTGACCTACTTCTAAGTACACCATATTCCTCTCTAAGCATTTATGAGATCCACTGGGAAACAAAGAAATACAATTCTAGTTAGCTTATTTACTTTTTGACAGCTTTAAAAACTTTATTTGAAATTTCCATCATGGAACACCCATTATTTGATTAGGAATGCATTAGCTGAGCAAACATTTCTGTAAAAATAAATATAAATCTGCTTGCATTTGGTGGGTTTGAAAAAGCACTCAGATTCTTAGACTAAAACCTCATGTTTGCTTTTCTTTTTGTTTCTTTTTCTAGTATCAGTACCCTAAGCACACTTGACTTGTATCTAGGATTTAGATTGAGGTAGGAATTTCAATTCAATTCAGAAACCCCATAAATACCTCAATGGAACAAGATATTTAATATTCTCCTCAAAGTTTTATTTTTTTCTTTATATGGAAAAATAAATTTGTTTTCCACTATCCATATGATACACCCTGGACATTTTTCTAAAGTGGTGATGGATTTATACTGACCCAGAAGCATCAGATCATTTACTTTTTGCATTAAAAGTATTTACTTTTATGCCCACAATGTTTCAGGTAGTATTTTAGTTACTGGTGGCACAAAGAATAAGACAAAAGTCTTGTCCTCAAGAATGTCAAATCTAGAGGAAGGGAAAGAATTGCTGAAACAAAACCAAAAATCCCTTAAGGTTTGGTATGATGTGTACAAAGTGTTATAGAAACACAGAGAAAAAAAATGATAGTGACAGAAAGTAGTATTTAATCTGACTTTTGAATGATGAATATAAATTTGTCAGAGTGTTAGCCATAAAAAAAACAACGGACAGAGCATCATACCTTTTAGGAAATTAAGCAATTCATTCTTAAGGAGTAAGGAGAGAAATAGAGACAGAGCGCAAAATTTTAAGATCATGTTAAGGAACTGGAACATAATATTTTGAGCAATTCATGTTACACTGAAGAATGTTATACCTTTGAGATTTGAGATAAACCACAGAGAAAACAACTCAAAGCGTATTTAAAAAATGGGGCCCTCTCCTAATGTAAGAAAGAAAACAGAAATACCTGAATAAAAGGTCTAGCACTGAAATTAGAGAAATGGGAAGAGAAAAGGAAGATGTTTAGATGATGACTTCGATTAAATTTCATATATATATGAAGGAGAGAGAGAGTCAGGTTCAAGATGGTGATATAGTAAGACCTTGAACACACCTTGTCCCACAGATACACTGAATATACACCTACATGTGGAGCAATTCTACCCAAAGAACAATCGAGGGTTGATGGAACAGCTCTGCCCAACAAATGAGAGAGGGACCACATAAAAAGGGTAAAAGAGAAGATGTTGTTACCACAGGAACCCTCCCAGTGTGGCAAGCTGCAGTAGGGAGGGTGTCACTGAGGAGCCTAACACAGATTTGCCTGCCTTGGGGCATAGATATAGCACAGCAATTTAAAAGGCAGCTAAACTATACCTAAAAGAAATCTATTTACTAACTCCAGGGCATCTCCCAAAAGGGTGGGGATCTGCAGGAACTCTCCAGGATCAGCTGTCCTGGTGAGTACCGTTGTTTACATTCAGCCTCCACCTACATTGCACATGCAGCGGCTCTGTCCAAGTGCTCTAGCCAGCCTGCAAGGCTGCCACAGTGCACCCTGAGTCACCCAGGCCAGCACCTGCCCCCACCCAGGCCACCTGGTGCACCAGTGCGCCCTAGAGCTGTGTACCCTGGGACACCAGGGTCCATGCCCACTCTAGACCTGGCCAGTTGACCTGCCAGGACGTCCCTGGCACCATGCGCACCTCCTTTGTCTCCAGCCAGCTTGCCAAAGCCACCCAGCACATCTGGTCTACACAGAGGTTGCTCATACACAAGGGCACCTCTTCAAGATCAAGGGAGGTGGCTGTTTCTTCTAATTCATAGAAACAAACACAGAAAGTCAAACAAATGGAAGATACAAATATGTTCTAAATGAAAGAATAATAAAAACTCTCAGACAAAACCCTAAGGAAACAAAGATACTTAATTTGCCTGACAAAGAATTCAAAGTAATGGCATAAGAATGTTCACCAAACTTGGCAGAAGAATAGAGGAACCCAGGGAGAACTTTAACAAGGAGTTAGAAAATATAAAAAAGAACCAATCAGAGTTGAAAAATACAATAACTGAAATACAATAAAAAAACCCACTAGAAGAAATTAAAATCACATTAGATGATTAAAAAAACACACAAACTAACAACCTTGAAACAGAATAGTGGATATCACCTAATCAGTACAGCAAAAAGAAAAAAGAGTTAATAAAAAGAAAAAAAAAACAAAGGATAGGATAGTTTCAGGGACCTGTGAGAAAACACTGTGTACTAATATTTGAATTAAATGGTCACAAAAGCTAAAGAGAGAGAGAAATGAGCAGAAAATTGATTTTGTAGAAATAATGGCTGTAAAATTTCTAACCTAGGGAAGGAAAGAGGCATCCAGGTCCAGGAAGCACAGAGATTCACAAACAAGATGAACTCTAAAAGATCCACACCAAATTTAATTATATTATAATTAAAATAGATATACTCAAATTACATAAAAAGTGCATACAAGTCAACTCTGATTTCAAACTATGCAACAAAGTTATAGTAATCAAAACAGTGTGATACTAGCACAGAAACAGACACACAGATCAATGAAACAGAACAGAAAGCTCAGAAATAAATTCACACTTATTTCTTTAATTAATTTTTGACAAAGAAGGCAAGAATATACAATGGGAAAATGGCAGTCTCTTCAATAAATGGTGTTGGGAGAACTGGGCAGATATATGCAAAAAAAAAAAAAGAAAAAGAAACTGGACCAGTTTTTTTTAACACCATATACAAAAACTCAAAATGAATTAAAGACTTAAATTTAATACCTGAAACCACAAAACTCCTAGAAGAAAACATAAACAGTAAGCTCTTTGATGTTAATCTTAGCAATATTTTTTTCATATGTCTCCCAGGGAAAGGGCAACAGAAGCAAAAATAAATAACCGGCACCACATAAAACTAAAAAAATTTTGTACAGTCAATGAAACCATCAAACAAAGAAAAAGACAATCTACTGAATAGTAGAAGATATTTGCAAATGATGTGTCTGATAAGGTGTAAATATCCAAATTACATAAAAAGCACACACAACTCAACATCAAATAACAAACATTTTGATTTAAAAATGGTGAGAGAATATGAATGGACGTTTCTCCAAAGAATTCATACAGATGGCCAATAGACATATGAAAAGATGCTGAACAAGACCAATCATCAGGAAAATGGAAATCAAAACCACAGTGAGAAAACATCTCACACCTGTCAGAATGGCTATTATCAGAAGGTCAACAAATTATCAGAAAGTTTTGGGAAGGTGTGGAGAAAACAGTAACCTTCATGCACTGTTTGTGGGACTGTAAATAAATACAGCCACTATGAAAAACATTATGAAGTTTCTTCAGATAATTAAGAGAACTCGCATATGACCCAGCAATTCCACTTCTAAATATTTATCCAAATAAAATGAAAACACTAAGTCAAATTGATATATGCACCCCTATGTCCATTGCAGTAGTATTGACAATAACCAAGAAGTGGAAACAACTTAGGAGTCTATCAACAGATGAAAAGAAAAAGAAGATATGATTAGATATAGAGATAGATATAAATGATATAGATATTAGACACTCACAGAATTGAATATTACTCAGCAACAAAAAAATAATAAAATCCTGCCATTTGGGACAATATGGATGGACCTAGAGAATATTATGCTGAGTGAAATAAGTCAGACAGAAAAAGACAAATGCATGTTATATCACTTATGAATAGACATTTCTCCAAAGAATGCACACAGATGGACAACAGACATACGTGGAATCCAAAAAATAAAACAAATGAGAAGCAGATTCATAGATTCAGAGAATAAACAGATGGTTGCCAGAGGGAAGGGTTGGTGGGATGGTTGGAAAACGTGAATGGGAATAAAGGGACAAATTTTCAATTATAAAATAAATAACTCACAGGGATATAATATACAGCATAAGACATGTAGCTAATAATATTATAATAACTTTGTACTGTGACAGATTGTTACTAGATTTACTGTGGTGTTCACATCATAAGGTATATAAATATCTAGTCACTGTATGTCTGAAGCTAGCATATATACATATATATATACATATACACACACAGATATATATGTGTGTGTATATATATATATATATATATATATATATATATGTATGCACATACCAAAAAAAATGAAATTCAAGGGATTAGGGAGTGTTTTGCCTGTGAAAATGAGTACAGGTGCAACATAATTCATTGATAATAAATACTAGTAGGTGGCTTTAAATGAAAGACTCTGTTGAAATACATCTTCTTTGAAGACCTCCTCTGAATAGATAACTCAGTTATGAAGAGATGAAAAATAAAATAACTGGGGGCATTCTTTTATTCTATGGAAAAAGATCAGAAGAATAATTTTTTCTTCAAATAAAAGTATATTGTCAAAAGCTATCAAGACCCTGGTTGGCATGGCTCAGTGGTTGAGCATCAACCTAGGATCCAGGAGATCACCGTTTGATTCCTGGTCAGGGCACATACCGGGGTTGCAGGCTTGGTCTCCAGCAGGGGGCTTGCAGGAGGCAGCCATTCAATGACTCTCTTATCATTGATCTTTCTGTTTCTCTCTCTTCCTTCCTTCCTCTCTCTGAAATCAATAAAGACATATTTAAAACAAAAACAAACAAAAAAATGTAACAGGAAAAGTTAAGAGAATTTTCAGTTTGTCATGGTACTGAAAAGTTATCTTTCTTTAATGTACCACTAATACACATTAAAATTAATGTGTTATTAAAATATCTTTGGAGATATACAGAAATCAGAAAAATGGCAATAACTCAATTAAGAAAACATAACAAAATAACTTATGTCTAGGTACAGTCAGGGCTTCTATTATCCTTCTAATTAGTAGAGATAAACAAAAAATTGAATTCTGGGGGAAAAAACACTTATGGAATCAGCCTGGGATGGTTTGCTCCAAGTAGGTATAAAAAAGCCTTTACATTGGCCACACAGTCTTTACATAAATCCTAAATGCATATGTTGCACTAACAATAAAAATATATAGCCATAGGACCTATCATCTAGATTCTTCAGACAAAATTCTACACATAGCTCAAGACTTTATCTTCTCTCACTTACATATATTCCAAAACAACACTCACCATGCAAATAACAGGAAATAGAAGAGAGTAAGAAAAGTCATACAGATTCCTAAGTTCTTTATTTCCATAAGGAAAAGTTATCAACAAAGGCAAAAAGAGAGAGACCGAATGGCCTGTAAGTGGAAGTCTTGGCCAATCAGTTTGAAGCCTGCCACTCTCCATAGGGCTTTCTGTCCATAGTTCCCTGCTAAGCTGGTAGGCATTAATGTTATGGCTCGTCTATAAGTAGACTATGAGTGTTCATCAACACAAAAGCAGCCATGTTTTCTGCCGGGTAGAAACCCAGAAAATGCATTTGTGTGAAAACGTTGTCTAGAAAGTGAGAATAGGGATCGCCTAAATCCATTCTATTTTCATTCCCAGAAATTGGAACTGTCAACCTGAGGACATCTATCTACTATCAACTGGTAGAAATGAGAAGATGAAGAGAACCGGGGCCTGAGGAGGGTGGTTTAGTCATATAAATGGTGAATCATTAAGAACATAAATATCAGTGAAATATGCTTGTTGGAGTTAAACAAGAGAGCCTGGTTCTTACTACCACACTGGGTCTTTCCAGTTGCTAAATGATATTCCTGAATTTTTGAAGTACCATCGAAAGGTGTTCCTGAAATCCCAGGAGATGCCTGTCTCCTTCATTGCTAGAGCTGTCTCTGAAATAAGTCCGTTTCTGGAGGCACCTGAGTGTGTCTGCTTCTCATCACAGCAATAAAAGCAAGAAGAAACTACATAAATTACCATTAATTTGCTATGAAAATGTTACCAGTTGTATTTGGAATAATGTACAACAATCCAAGAGTCAAATGTAGAAATGTAGGTGCAGAGTTAGAGGCTCACAGCAGCTGGAAAGGGTGGGGCAAACAACATTCCAGATGGTCATCCTGTTGACAAACCTCTGCAACTATATACACATCTTTATTTTGTCATTAGAGTACTTTATGATTAGAAAAATAGCAGCAAAATGGAATTCTTTAAAAAAAATGCTGAATCATAAAGAAAAAAGTATCCTAAAAATTAAAGGAAAAAACACATTGTCAAAAATCAGAAGAAAATACTCAAATAAGAAAAAATAATTATAATGTACCTGCTTGGTATCTCCAAAGAAATGAAAAAGACTTTCATTTCTATAAAATAGGAGCAGAAACCAGGTAGAAACGATAGGTTGAGGCAATTTTGGAGAAGTGAGGAAAGTGAAGTAATAAATGATGTCAACAAAGTACAAAATGTAAGAATAGATCCCCCCTCAAAAAGGAATAAACTATAGAATGAATATTGTTGTCTATTAAATTAGGGATACAAAGGACAAGTATATGAAAAATCACCAAATATAGACAAATGAGATGAAAATGAGGTATAACCTGATGACACATGTGCAGGGTTACAAAAATACAAAATTAAAGATAATTAATGCCTAAATGTCTAAAAATATCAATTTATATAAAAAGAAATAAAATGGTAGAAATAGAATATGTTATTCTTTTTCTTTTCCTTCATTGCTGATAGTGATATAATAAATAGTTCATGGAACAAAAACAAAAATTTTAAATTGACAACTAGGTATATGAATTAAGCACAAGATTTTCAGTCACTGGGGTGTAAAGTACAGCAGAAGGAATATAATCAATAATGCTATGATACTGTGTGGGTCAGGGGGTACTAGACTTATTGGGGTGATCACTTTGTAGGTTATATAATGACTAATCACTCTGTTGTACATTTGAAACTAATATAATATTGTATGCCAAAAATAGTTAAAAATTTAAGAAAAGATGAATGTAGGGTAAAAGAACAAGGGATATTTACATATAACAAAACTATGAAAATAAAAAAATTGTAAAGATGCACAAAATCAGGAAAAATATGTAAATATTCCAAATATAATACAAATGGCAAAAAATATAAATGGTCCAGATTTCCCTAAGAGACAAAGACTCTAAAAATGTAATATTAAAGCAAAAAAATCCACCTATATTATGTTTGTTTGTTTGTTTGTTTGTTTGTTTTCACAAATAAGCATTTAAAAGCCAAATCGACTGACTTGAGTGTGAATAATAGGGAAATGTTTCAATAAAAAAATGTGAAATAAAATCTGGGATAAATGTAAAACAAAGCAGAATTTAAGGCAACAAGCAGCAACCAAAATAAATAGGGTCAAAATTAATGCAGCATAAAATTTAAGACTAAGGTATGGCTATTTGGATTGTTGATATATTTCCAGTATTAAAAATCTGTGCCCTCACAAGTGTGGTTTAGTTGGTTGGAGCGTTGTCCTGTACACTGAAAGGTTGCGGGTTAGATTTCTGGTGAGGGCACATACCCAGGTTGCATGTTCTATCCCTGTATGGGAGGCAATCAATCGATGCTTCTCTCTCTCTATCCCCCTCCCCTTTCCTCTCTCTCTAAAATCAATAAAAACATATCCTAGGCCGATGATTAAAAAAAAATTTAAGATACTTAAAAATACGAAATAAGTTAAAATATATTTACTTAAATGTTATGTAGGAATAGATTTTTATAATATTATTACCATTTTTAAAAACAATATTCAGGTTAAGATTTAAATGTGCAGAAAGAGAAATTCAATAATATAAGATTTGATTAAATAGTACACTTATTGAATTTTTATGCCTATAGAGAAAATACTGCCTTTTCAAGGATTCTTTAAATTTTACAATGACTATATTGTACCCCAAAGACAATCTTAAAATTCCTAAAAATGTAGGACTGTTAAAGGTAATATTATTTTTTCATCATAATATAATAAAATTAAAATAAGAAAAAAAATACTATTTGTTTCATGTAAAAACAAACCCAGTCTTTTGGGAATTTAAAAATATTATCTTAAATTGTTTGAGTCAATATTAAACAGTAAATAAAAATACACATGATCCCTATCTTAAAAATTATGTGGCTTGGCCAAAGCCAGACACAGTAACAATGCATAGATGTAAACCTTCTCATTATCAAGCAAGGCTGCATTAAACTAAATACCACTGCTTCTACCTTCCAAGCATGTCCAGAATCCAAGAAGTTCTCAGTATAATTTACAACCTCTGTACCACCTTTCTACAAAACACCATGATGCATGTAGGGATTATTAAAAGAGTTCCCTAGCTGGGGTCCCTGCTTCCCATCTTTGCCACACTAGAACTATTTACAATACAAGGCAGGGTAATCCTGTTTAATTGTGTCAGATAATTTTACACATCTGCCTAAAATTTGTCAAATGGCTTTCCAATTTATTCAAATAAAAATATAACTTTTTATAATGGTGTGACATGTCCTACAAAGTCTGTTCTAAACATTTTGCTACTTTCAATGCACTGCTCAACAGTTTTCCATCTCTTAGATTACTCTCCGTGGCACTCACCTTGCCCCACAAATGTGGCATCCTTGCTGCTCCTTGAATTTGTCAGGAATACTCCAGCCTCAGGGCTATCTAGAATTTCATTTCTCCAAAAATTTTGTATGGCTTATGTCCTTCAATTCTATAAAGTTTGGGGCCAAATGCTACCTTTCAATGAACTCTTTACACATTTTCTTAATGAAAATTGCAATACTCCTTACTATCAACCTCTGTATCAGTTTTCTCTACAGCATATTTACATTCTAACATATACTACAGTGTACAACTATATGAAGATAAATATTTGTCATGGACTTTTGGTATTATTTTGTTTGTAACTGATATATTTTTAGGGCATAAAACAGTGCTAACACCAACTAGCTACTCAATCAATAGATAGATGAAGTTAAAAATTCATTATGTGAATTTAAATAACGAATTGCATAAATTCAAGAAAAATACTAGTAGTGAACTGGAAGACAGGTTAAGAGAAAAAAATCCAACCTGAATCAGAAGGAAAAAAAATGTGAAATTCATAAAAGAGAATTAGAGGAATGTGAGAAATGACAGATAATATGCATGTAAATAGGGTATTCTAAGCAGAAAAGAGCAAATGGGGCAGAAGCAATATTTGAACATATAATGGTGAAAAATATTCTAAAAGTAATGAAAATTATCAACCCACACATTTAATTTGCTCCAAAAAGCATTAAGTAGATAAATAAAAAAGAGAATCACAACTAAGCTTATCTTTTAAAGATTGGTGAAAAACAAATAAAAAAGTTTTAACAGCTGTCAGAAGCAGTACATTTTATTAGTGATAAAGAAGGATGTCTTATAATGATAGAGGAGTAAATTCATCATGAAGACATAAAATTCTAAATTTGTGTATAATCAAAAACATAACTTCCAAATTTATCAAGCAAAATAAAATGTATAGAACTAAATTATAAAACAAAATAAAAGTTATAAAACTAGAAAGAGAAAGAAATTCACCAAAGGTGAGGTAGTTTTTACATAACTTTCTCCACAGCTAATACGTTAAGGATATAAAACTTTAATACAGATATAGAAGTTGTAACAACACTGCATTTAGTTATTCATTGCTGCATATAAATCACCACTGATTTAGTCTTAGCCTATGCAATTTATTATTTGAAAATTTCTGTAGGTTGAGTCCTGGCCCGGTTTTCCTGGATTCTCTCTGCCCCCAAGTCACTGTGTTGCTGGAGCTGCAGGCCCACCTCAAGGCTTGACTGGATATGCTTCCAAGACCATAGGTTACTTAGCACAGTTTCATTGCTTACAGCCATTTGTGCCAAGGACCCCAGTTCCTTGCCAACTGTTGACTAAAGGACACCATCATTTTGTAGCTGGTTGCTAGCCTCCGTCACATGGGGCCCTCTCGTGGTGCTGCTTTATCAAAACCAGCAAGGAAACATCTAGCAAGACCGATGGCGCGATTTTACACATCACATTCTACAGGCTAGAAGCAAGTCACAGGACCCAGCAGCCACCAGGGGAGGGAATGACATAAGGGTTTGATTTTCCTGAGGCCAGGATAATTGCAGGTCATCTTAGGGTATGTTCTTCACGAACACAAATAACTAACTGATCTAATTGACATCAGAACACTTCACCCAATGACAACAGAAGGCACAAGGAATGTTCACCCAAATTGGCCACATATTGGATTATAGAGGAAACCTCAACAAATTTCAAAGGTTTTCAAGACCTTCAAACTACATTCTTTGACCACAGCGAAATTAAGTTAGAAATCAATAAGAAAGAGAAAACTAGAAATTTCCCCCAACTGCTTGGAAATTCAGCAATGTACTTCTAAGTAATGAATGGATTTAAAAAATAGAAATTAAAGAACATTTTCACTCAATGACAAGGAAAATATAAAATATCAAACCTTGGGGAACACAGCTAACAATACTTAAAAGGGAATTTATAGCCTTAAATTCATATTTTAAAAAAGGTTAAAAATAAATGATCCAATCTTCCTTCTCAAGCAATAGATAGAAAAAGAGCACATCATACCCAAAGACAGTAGAAGTAAGATAATGAAAAATGAATTTTAAAATAAATGTTCAACCAAGAATATCCAAAAAGGTGATCATCAGCTTCGTTACTCACCAGGAAACTATAACGCACATGTGTTCTCTGTCAGGCACCAGGACACAGAATGACTGATGTGAAAGTGACAGTGCAATGCTGATGGGGAGTAAAAATTCTACAATCGCATTGATCATTTGTTGATAATATTTATAAAGTTGCACACCCCATGATACAGCAATTCCATTCCTAAGTACGTAGTCAGCAGAAATATGTGTGTGCATTTGTTTGCTAAACAAATTATAAGCACATCCTAGCAACACTCTTGAAGTAACCAGAAATTTAAACAGCTTAAATGACAGCAATTGATGAATAAATAAATTACTGCTTTGGTCTGAATATTTACACTCCCCCCAAATTTACATGTTGGAATCTTCATGCCCAATGTGCTGATGTTAGGAGGTGGGACATTTGGGAAGTGGGAAGTGTTTATGTCATGAGGGTGAAGCCCTCATGAAAGAGATTCATGGTCTTATAGAAAAGGCCCCAGAGAGCTCTCTAGCCCCTTCTGTTATGTAAGATACAAGGAGTCTAAGACCTGGAACAGAGCCCTCACCTGACCACACGGGGAGCCTGATCTTGGACTTCCATCCACCAGAACTGTAAGAAATAAATTTCTGTTTATAAGCTATCCAGTCTCTGGCATTTTAAAAAATATATCTTTATTGATTTCAGACAAAGAAAAAGGGAGAGGGAGAGAGAGAGTTGCAACATCATTGATGAGAGTCATTGATTGGCAGCCTCCTGCACACCCCCTGCAATCTGGGCATGTGCCCTGACCTGAAATCAAACAACGTTCTCCTGGCTCATAGTCGATGCTCAACCGCTGAGCCACACGGGCCAGGCTAGGGATGGCAATTTTTAAAAATAAGACAGCAATGAGTTTTGCTGCATCAATTAGCTCTTACTTTTACAAACAATTTTTCAAAGATTACTGAACACAGATCACTAGACAAATATAATAATGCAAAAGTTTGAAATATTGTGAGAATTACCAAAATGTGACACAGGGACACAAAGTGAGCAAGTGCTGTTGGAAAGCACTGCTGATAGAGTTGCCCAACACAGGGATGCCACAAACTTTGAATCTGTAAAAAAACAAACCAACACTTGTGAAGCACAATAAAATGAGGTGTACCTGGAATGTATGGTGGTGACTCTGCCTTTGGGGATGGTTGATGGTGACTGCGCTTGTCACAGTGGCAAGCTATTCATGGAGCAGTTTCTTGCTCTGGGTGATATTTACAAAGGAGAACTTGACTCACTTAATAAAATTCCATTTATCTTTATACACATAATGGTTGAACTTCCCTGTATTTACGTAATTCTTCAATTAAAATTTATTCAAGCTTTTGGCATATACTAATTTTTTAATTATTATGATAAACTGGACTAATATAAGCACACTCTGCAAAATATTTGTAACTCAGAATGCAGTGGAACACAGGTATCCCCCACATCCTGAAGGTTTGAGTCCCACCACTTCACTCTTACGAAAGAGCTGCAATAGTGTGGTGATGGCTTTTTTCCTAAAAGCAAAACTCCTCTTTAGATTTCTTTCTGTCAGGGAAAGAGGGAGCTAATGTATGTCTTTGCATCAGCTTTTGGAAAGTGGGGGATACCTTTTCCTTTCCCACCGTTTCTGCTTAAGAAAGGTATCTAGGAGCACTCTACTTTTAAACAGTGGAAAAAACTTGCATTATTTATTATTTTCTTAATTATTATAGAGCCAATTCTGCTTTATCATAAAAAAAAACAATAAGTTATGGGAAACAAAGGATATAAACAATTTTTTCATAGCATGCTCCAGCTAATTTATAATAAGGGAAAAGCAATAGGATACCATTTGTCAGCTCTCATTTGTCAAAGTTCAGAAAGTTTGGTAACACTCTGTGTTGGGGAGGGTGTGGAGAAACAGAAACTCTCGGACCTGCAGATCAGTGTGTACACTTTGTTATGGCACTGCCTTGAATAACAATTTACTATACCTAAATTAATAAGTACACATAACAAAGGACCCTGAAATTGAATTTCTAGAGATGTATACTACAGGTGTACCTACGTGTACAGTCATGTGCTGCTTAGGGAAGGAGATATGTTCTGAGAGATGCATTCTTAGGTGAATTTGTCCTGCGAACATCACAGACTGCACTTACACAAACCTAGATGTTACAGCCTACGACATACCTAGCCTACATGGTATAGCCTATCGCTCCTGGGCTACAAGCCTGTGTAGCATGTTACTGGGCTAAATAAAGTAACATGCAGGCAATTGTAACACACGGAAAGCATTTGTGTACCTAAAAATATCTAAATACAGAAAAGGTACAGTATAAATACAATATAAAAGATAAAAAATAGTTCACCTGTATAGGGCACTTAAGATGAATAAACCTGCAGGACTGGAAGTTGCTCTGGGTGATTCAGTGAGTGAGTGAGTGAGCGAATGGTGAGTGGATGTGAAGGCCTAGGACCTTACTGGACACTATAAGCCTGTCCCACAAGCCCTCCCTCTGCTTCCTGCCAGCTGGGTCAGAAATAAAACATTGAAGCTGTCAGTAATGCTCCATGAACATGGATGTGGGCTGCACTGACTGAAAATATCCAGGAGAACCTGGCTGGGGGAAGCACAGATAACCATGACAGCGACTGTCAGGAGTGAAGGTGGCCTGAGGATTAGCAGGAATAAGAAATCAGAATAGAGAGATAAAGGAACACAAGGGATTGCCATGGCTATTGCATGCTGAAGCAGTGATCACATTAGGAACCTTGGGGTATTCATAAAACGAAGGGTGTTTAATATGGAGAATGTATAGAATGAAGATTCAATATTTTAACTTTGGAAATTTATTTTTGGTCCATTGGCTCTACCTGGCATAAAGATTTCTCCCTAAAGTTAAATTAATGGAAGAAATAAAATGAATCTATGCTTTACATCATTACAACCTGAAAATATTTCCAAAGTACAGGGATAGGCTGGCTCCACCCTACTACAGAAAGCTCTTACTCAAGTGGCAGTGGCACTTAATATTTATTAAGGTAGCTCCTGTGAACCTGTGTCTTCAACCAAAAATCTACAGCACTGTCCTCTGAAGACCATCAGCTAGAACTGGGAGGGCTGTAGCACCCTCTTAATATGTATTGCTAGGGGTGGAGGGCAGGCTCTTCTGTGCTAAAGCAGCTGACCAATTGGGATGTAATCTGTGCACTCAAAATTGAGATGCTGTGAGTGATGCTATTACCAAGGTCCACAGATATTGTTGCCATCAGAGAAGAAAACTCCCCCTAAACCACATATCCTTCAATTTCTTACAGGAAATTTGACTTTTATAGTCTTATGGCACCACTGTTGTACATGCAGTCTACTGTTGACCAAAACATGGTTATGTGGTGCATGACTGTGTATGAAATGGCTTTTGCAAGTGTACTCATAGCAGCATTGTTTGTAATGGCAAACTGGAAACGCTCTGAATGACCATCAGAAGGGGGATGGTTAAATGATGCAATAGTTAATTTTATGTGTCAGCTTTATTGTGGGTACCCAATTGTTTGGTCAAATACTAGTCTGGATGTTGCTGTAAAAGTACTTTTTAGGTGTGATTAACATTTAGATCAGTAGACTTTGAGTAAAGAAGATTACCTTCTGTAATGTGCGTTGGCCTCATCCAATCAGTTGTAGGTGTTAGGAGAAAAACCTAAATTCCTAAAAGGAAGGAATTCTTCCTTCAGCCAACCTTTCAACTCAAAATATCAACTTCTTTCTGGGACTTTCAGTTTGCCAATTTCTCAAAATCTCTCTTTCTTTCTCTCTCTCTCCTTCCTCTGTCTATATCTATGTCTATGCCTATGCCTATGTCTATCTATATCTATATATCTATATATCTATCTATATCATCTATACCTATATCATATGTATCTATCATCTATCTATCATCTATCTATCATTATCTATCTATCTATCTATCTATCTATCTATCTATCTATCTATCTATCATCTATCATCTATCTATCTATCTATCTATCTATCTATCTATCTATCTATCTATCTATCTATCTATCTATCTATCATCTATCATCTATCATCTATCATCATCTATCTATCTCTATCTATCATCTATCTATCTATCTATCTATCTATCTATCTATCTATCTATCTATCTATCATCTATCTATCATCTATCTATCTATCTATCTATCTATCTATCTATCTATCTATCTATCATCTATCATCTAATCTATCTATCTATCTATCTATCATCTAATCTATCTATCTATATCTATCTATCTATCTATCTATCTATCTATCTATCTATCTATCTATCATCATCTATCATCTATCTATCATCTATCATCTATCTATCTATCATCATCTATCTATCATCATCTATCTATCTCTATCTATCATCTATCTATCTATCTATCTATCTATCTATCTATCTATCTATCTATCATCTATCTATCATCTAATCTATCTATCTATCTATCTATCATCATCTATCATCTGTCTATTATCTATCTATCATCTATCTATCTATCTATCTATCTATCATCTATCTATCTATCTATCTATCTATCTATCTATCTATCTATCTATCTATCTATCTATCTATCTATCTATATCTATCTATCATCTATCTATCTATCTATCTATCTATCTATCTATCTATCTATCTATCTATCTATCTATCTATCATCTATCTATCTATCTATCATCTATCTATCTATCATCTATCTATCTAATCATCTATCTATATTCTCTGGAGTATCTTGACTAATAGAAACGAGTTTACTCTTTTTTATTAGTCAGGATAGAAGGATTACTCTTCTGTCATTATAATGACATGAACTAACTCAGGATGGCGAGATGAAAGATCAGAATGAGAATATATATATGTGTGTATATATATCTATAGTCATATCTATATAGATATATAATATTGCAGTACAGGTCTTTGTATGTCGAGTATGATATGATTGGAATGGGTAATTAGTAGTTAGTTCTATAGCAATATAGAAGTAGTTGCTGAGAATGAGATTGTCACAAAAGGAGGAGATGGTACTTGAGATGTATAATTAATTGACAATAAAAATTGGGTACTGAGAGGAGTAGGGAATGGAATTCTAGGTAAATTAAACAGTGAAGAGAAAAGTGAAAACATAAGACTAGAAAATAAAATCCCGGGGCTGTTGTAACCTACTGACTTGCTCTAAAGAAAGTTTCTCTGAAAGGGGTCGTGGGAGCTAATAGTGAGGAGGTCACCCAAGATCAGATGACTAGGGCCTTGAATTCAGAAGTTAGAGTCAGGTGTTTTTGTTTGTTTGTTTGTTTATTTATTTACGTGTGTGTGTATTTTAATGAGAATGGTCACCATCAATATTAAACACCCATCAGGACTCATATCACCAGAGGCAAAGTAATGGCTCCATGGTTTGGTGCCGCAAAGAACTAATTGCAGTGCTAAGTGCGTGAATACTGGTAGGCTTAACTGTGCTACACTTTTATCAGGACTTTTATCAGGACAGTCATTGTGTAGTTTTTGTTATTGTCCTAATTACAAAATTCAACAGGATTTGGGTGGTCTGCCACAAACCTATGTTTCCCATAAGCCCTATTGATTTTAGTGCACCATGTTACAGAACACAAGGTTTTCAGTAACACTCATGTGGAATAATAGCAGAAACAACTACGTATTGTATACACATCGTATTTTTTTCTAAATTTTGAAAAATTATGAATTCTGAAATTGTCTTGCCCCTAGGATATTCTATAAAAATTGTGCACATGAATAGGCATATGTACAAAATTTCTAGATGCCATTAAACAGGATGGAGCAGTGAATTCATTTGATGATAAAATTGGGCTCTGACAACTTCTCAGCAGGCTTGAGCAATGAACTAGATCTAACAAGACAAGGTTCAGCAGAGGCACATGCAATGTTCTTCGTTTGTGTAAGATAGGCCACTTAATAAATAGGTACTTAACAATAGCATGTGTTTAAAGGCTTCATGACTTTAGTGAACACAATTATAATCTACAAACTAAAAGATTCTTTTTTTAATGAATATCCATAACTCTTATTTTTTAAAATTTATTTTATTGGTTTTTAGAGAGAGAGGAAGGGAGGAGAAACGCCATGTGAGAGGGAAATACCTATCAACTGCCTCCTGCATGCCCACTACCAGGGATCAAGCCAGCAACAAGGGCTTGTGCCCTGACTGGGAATCAAACTGGCGACCTTTCAGTGCACAGGACTGTGCCCAAGCAACTGAGCCATGCTGGCCAGGGCCAAACTAAAAGATTCTTGATGACTGCACAGGTTCCTATAAACCCTTTGATTCCATATTTCCCTGAGGGTATCATCATTCACGTGTGTGAAATAACTATTACACATCTGGAGTTGTTTGGATTGGTCTGTTTTGTTTTGTGTACCACTCATCCTCAATTATTGAGCAGTAGCTTTATTGGTGGAGGTGAGAATGGTACCAGGTGTTAGATGAGTGGGGCCAGACCCGACCTCAGTTCAGCAACCTTGGTACTGATGCTTGTGTTCCGGCTAGGAAAGAATTAAGAAACAAGATTCAAACTAGAAGAGAAAGTTTATTTAGAAAGTCACAGAGGTAGAAGTGAGTGGTAGAAGAAATGGGCTCAGGAAACAAGTCACAGAGGCAAACGAAAGGTCCTTGGAGCTTAGGAGAGAGGAAGGTGAAGGAACATGTCTGGCGTGAAGAAAGGGAAGGGAAAGGCTTGGGAGTGTTCCCCACGGGGAGGGCAAACTGGGTCCTATATCCTAAGGGTTTTAAGAGTGGAAATTTTAGGGGAGGTCCCAAGGGAAGATCTTAATAGAATATTCATCAGCTTTCCAGTAGTAGTCCTTTCAGGGTAGGGGCCTCCACTGATTGGTTGGCGCCAGGGCAGGGGGTCAGCAGTCAATGCAGCTGGTCCTGAGGTGAGTCATGGTGTCCCTTGTCTGATTTTGCTGCTTTTCTTTGCCTGGAGCTGAAACACAACTGAGGCCTAGATGTATTTGATGTCAGAACCTTTGTGCTGGGGCTTAGTGCTTAAGGGCAATTCTTCAGCCCCCTTGATTGGTTCCCCTCTAAAGGGGTCTAACTCACATGACTAACAACATGCCAAGGGAGGAAAGGTCAGGGGAGGGTCTGAGCTGCATGACGAAAGATATGAAAGGTCAGGGGGTCTAAACCTCATGACCAGAGATATTCTAGGGGAGAAAAGGTTACCCAGGGGGGTGAAGTCCTTGTTTTTGAAGTTTTACCCATTGCTGGGCACCTGGGACTTTGTGCCTTGGTGACCTTCTGTATCTTGCTCTGTTCATGTCCAACTGCCTACCACAGCTTCACATACAAAAATGGCTATATAAATAATAATTCTTTAAGGTCTTAATTCTCCTAGAGAATATTTCAAAATTTTAGAAATCATCTGTTTGTTTAAAATTTATTTAAGGATATGTTCTGGTACGGAATATTTTAAACCTACTTATGTTATCATGGTATACGCAAATAAAATTAGGTGTGTGTAGGTACAGACTCATACTGACCATTTAATTTTTATCATGATTTTTTTTAGGTCAATGTAATTGAGATCATGAATTCATGTAAATAAATGAGTGAAACAGCTATAAGTGGTTCATGAAAAACCTTTCCAGTCTGCTCATCCCCTCTTGTCAGGGGACCTCACTAATCTCAACTTCAGACCAGTGCTTGACAAATATTAGCACTCATTAGAGTCACCTCAAGATCTTGATGCCTCAAGATCAAAAACCTGGTGCTCCAAGATCCTGGAACCCTAAGGCACTCTGATTCAGTAAGTGGTAAGAGGGAGGAGAATTTGCATTTCTAACAACCTCCCAGTGCTGCTCATACTATTAATCAGTGGACCACCCTATGATGAGCAAAGGGCTAGATCTACGTTCTACTTGTCTTCAATTCACTGTCCCATTATGATGTAGTTCTTCCTATTTCTATTTTAAGGGAACTTTTCTCCATTAAGGCTGTAACGGATGATGATGAACATAAATATATTTACGGTTTATTCATCTCAGGTATAGCATACATCTAACAAAGGTCTTTTGAGATGCTGTAATTCAAAGAAGTCAAATTAATGGTGGAAATTCCCTGCACCACAGAGTATGTATGATTTGGGCACATAGGGCTGCAAGAGACTCCAACAGCAGCCACGACTAAATCTATGTGGGCCAGCACATGAACAACAGTGTTTTTTGGCATTTTAAAAGGCTAATAAAGATAAAATCAGCTCTATAGATAAATCATAGAAGTATATATATATATGTACTTTTTTCTAACCAACTACAAATAAGATTGTGCTTTTCCAGAACCTCATGTATCAGGATGTGCAACAGATGTCAACAGAAGTGACAGGGCTTAGGATGATGTTGGTGAATTAAAGGGCAGATGTCAGTTTCAAGCGACATGTTTTCTGTAATCTACTGTTTCTCTTTGTTTATCCTTCAGATACAATCTATAAAGCTACTGTTCATCTATTTAGTCTTGGGCAAGCCTTGGAAATGCAAGCCAGATCTCAAATTTAGTTTGTCGTTTGCCTTCTTGAAAGAAGACGTGATTTATGTTTATAATAAAGTATTTGAAATGTCATTTAATAGGAAAACAAATGGCAGTACGATTCCCATGAACAACATATAAAGAAAAAAGGAGGGGCTTAGAACTTTGCGATAGTCATTTTTATTTCACCACACTTTAAATTACGTATTTTTATGCTAATTGTAAAAATTATCTCTCTTGATATATCTTTTCCATTATTTTTTCAAAGAGAATTCATCAGCTGTGTTAATGATGACACAAAATTTTAATATATGCATTAAACATTTAAGTTTTAATATGTTAACATGTCACAGATGTGAATAATAACAATGTTTTATATATGAAGTGAAAACATATTTTATGTTAGAAATAGTTATAATGCCTGGAAAGTGACTTATATCCATAACAATTTCATTTAAATATTGCTTTTGCTCCCATCTATCTTAGATGCAATTTTATAGTCCTTTTAAAATATTCATTTCAGTGTGACCTCTTTGAGGCTGGAACTTAGTGCCTCTAGCCTCCATATCCAATTGCGCTTACACTTGTTTCTGTTCAATTACCTTTTAACGTTCAGAGAACAGCTAACACCCAGGTCTGAACTGCACTTACCATCCCCAAACTCTCCAAGCGTTACCACTCCGGTTTGGTTTCACTGCAATAACAACGAAGAGCTAAAAGCAATCTACCAGCCCACCCAGATGTTAGATCAAACATCCTGCGTCTGAGGATGTTTACCGGGCCCTAGAATGGACTTCATGGGCTATACTGCATAAAGCATGAACATATATTCTTAAAGGAAATCTTGAAGCATTTCTGTGAGTCTCACCTTGTGGAATAAAGAAGGAGTTGCTGACCGGGGAACTATAGCATCACAGAATACAACCAGGCACCCTGCCCTCCTTCACAGATTTGTGTAAGACTCAGTTATTACGTCTGTAAAAACAGATGATGGCGATAATATGTTCCCCTAGGAAGCTGTGATAATAAATGAGCACAATGCTTGAAAATATCCCAAATTAAAAGAAGAAAGAAATAAATCCAGGTATTTTTACTGCAAGGTATCTCTTAGGAGCCAGATTTAGGGCTTGTCACGTTGCTTTCTATAGATTAGATTTCCACCCCTAATACTTTGGTGATTACTCTAAAACCTTTGACAGGAAACTCATTCTTTTTGTGCTGTGTACACCCATGTCATAGGGCTGGGTCAACAACTAACTGCCGCTTGGCCATTTTTCCTTTCAACAGAGGGAGGGGAAAAAGAAATGGATTTCTGAAAACTCACACCAACAGGACTGTGCCAAAATTTAGTTTTATTTTTATTAGATTATAAATAACTCAACCAACTACAGAATTCCTTTGACAGATTGCTTTTGGCATTGACTATGAGCATGGTAGAAAGTCCCTTTATACCACATCTCTTTTAACTTATTTAGATGGGCAAATAGAGTGCATTCTTAAAGACTTTTACAAATATATCTAGTCTCATCAAATCTCTGAAAAAAAGCCAAAACCCACCCTCCCCATTAAAACTCATCAGCCCAGAGAAGAATCTGATAATCTTGATCACTAATGTTTAGTGAATTATAGTATTTCTCTTCATGGGATGATTTGAATTGTTTTACAGGACAAAGCCTGTTATCAAAGAAATAAATCTCTAATCATAAATTTCTAGATTTCTGTGACAGTCTGTGTGGATATAGTCTTAAGATGAACCATGTTCTAATGTCACTAATAACCACCCTACCTGCATGGAATGCAGTCCCTCTGGCTTTTATCACATTTCTTTTTTTTCCCTCTCACTTTAAAACTAGTCCATCATATTATTTTTTAAATTTATTTATTTTTATTGTTGCCATTATTACACATATCTTCATTCCCTCCCACCCTTTGCCCACCTCAACCCGGCCCTCGCCACCCCTTCCCTCTGGCCATCACCACACTTTTGTCTGTGTTTATGGGTTATGCACATATGTTATTTGGCTAATCCCTTCATCTTCCTTCACCCATCCTCTCCCTCCAGCAGCTGGCAGTCTGTTCCATGTATCCATGCCTTTGTTTCTATTTTTGTTCATCAGTTTATTTTGAACAATTAGATTCCACATATAAGTGAGATCATATGGTGTTTGTCTTTCTCTGATGGCTTATTTTGCTTAGCATAGTAATCTCCAGGTCCCTCCATGCTGCCTCAAAGGGTACGAGATCCTTCTTCTCTATAGCTGCGTAGTATTCCATGGTGGAAATGCCCCACGGCTTTTTTATCCACTCAGCTACTGATGGCCACTTGGGCTGCTTCCAGATCTTAGCTATTGTAATAACACTGCTGTGAACACAGGGGTGCATATATTCTTTCTGGTTAGTGTTTTGGGATTCTTAGGTTATATTCCCAGAGGTGGAATTGCTGGGTCAAACAGCAATTCCATTTTTAATTTTTGAGGAAACTATATTGTTTTCCGTAGTGGCTGCACCAGTCTGAGTTCCCAGCAGCAGTTCAAGAGGGTTCCCCTTTCTCCACACCCTCGCCAGCACTCGTCATGTGTTGATTTGTTGATGGAGCCATTCTGACAGGTGTGAGATGATATCTTATTGTAGTTTTAATTTGCATTTCTGATGCAAATTAGTGACCTTGAGCATTTTTTTATATGTCTCTTGGCCATCTGTATGTCCTCTTTGGAGAAGTGTCTGTTTAGGTCCTTTGCCCACTTTTTCATTGGATAATTTGTCTTCCTGGTGTTGTTATACAAGTTATTTATATATTTTGGAAATTAACCCCTTACCAGATGTATCACTGGCAAATATATTCTCTCATACAGTAGGTTATCTTTTCATTTTGTTGATGGTTTATTTTTCTGTGCAGAAGCTTTTTAGTTGGATATTGTCCTATTTGTTTATTTTTTCATTTGTTTCTTTATAGCTGTGGCTACTTTGGGCAAGGCAGTGACTGAATAAATGGGTGTATGATGTTGATTCATGGGTTTAGTCTGAAAGCCCTCCTGTTATCACTGGACTATGTCAGGGTTGGCTTCCCTGCCTAAAATATAAAAGTGTTAGCCATAAATATTTTTATCTCATTTAATCACTCTCACAGATTTACCAAGTAGATCTTTCCTCTCTCTCTTTTGAAATATATTGTATTTTGTTGTGGTTTCATCATTAAATGTATCTCAACTAAATTTCACTCGAATCACTATAAAGATCTATAACAAAACTAACATTCATACACAGTCCTGCCTCATTTAATTGTAAACCCAAATGTTTCCTTTGCTCTTATATGGAAAATAAAGCCATTCCAGAAATGCCTTGTAGCAGTTTGTGTCGAGCTCTTCCCTCTCTCTCAGGTTGGGCTCCTGTACGAGGGCCCTACGCCGAGGAGGCAATGCAGTCAGGAGGGAGGGTGCCCAAAAGGGCAGGGCCTGAGAGGCCGCTTTTCTTCCCCACTGTTTTGTAATCCTTTGGCAAAAATTAACCATAGCTTTTTATAATGGGAATAAAAATGCTATTGAAATAGCTCAAAAGGCTTCTTTAGAACATAAAATATCAATTAAAACAATGACATTCTTTAACAATTAAGAGTTGATGAATAAAAACATATGGGTTAAATTTCCCTTAAAAGTACACTCTGATTTCAAAACTAAGTAAAAATTAAATTTGGGGAAATTTTATTTGTGCGTATGTCAAACCAAAGTTTGACTAATAATTAAATATATTCAACAAATTCTAAAATAAGAAAGATTAAAAGCATACATTAATTATACTAAATTTTACATATGACATCAGAGACACCAATAAGTTAAAGCCTGACTACTGCCGTCTCCTCCTTAGAGCAGGAGACAGTAAAATAGCATCATTTCCAATGAATGCTTATAAAGTAAAGTTAATTTTATTATTTCAACCTGTAAACATTTTTAACTATCCCAGAGAAAAGGTTCTCATCCATCTAGTTACATTTATTTACACTCGTTGCCCAGCATTTGTTGTTTTTGTGCCGTGCAGCGATGCTTCATCACACTCTTGTAGGTCCTTATACAGGAGGCTGCAAACCCTGCACCTGTGCCTGTCCCCACGCACAGTATGGTGTCACGTCCACGGGACATATAAAATCAAGATTTGTTCTTTATAAATTGATCTCTTCAGTGAGGCTTGATAACATTTTAATCACGCATTAAAGAGAAATATTAATGACTCAAATCTAATACTTAAATCTAAGGTTGATCAAATTATCTTTTTTTACTTTATTGTTTTATTTTCATAAAACCATATTTTGAATTGTATTTACTATGTAAGCCATAAGTTATCATTTGGAACTTAAAACCCGAGATGTTCTCCAGCTTTTGTCCTGGGCTGAATCAGTGTTAACTTTATGACTGTCTTGTCCTGAACCTTTCAAGTCAGGCAGACGGTAGTTTGGGGCCACCGTCTTTACCTAAACACGAGACACTTCATCTCAAGACACTAGCATCCTACTCTCATGAGAGAATGGGGGTGAGAAAGGAAAGGAAGGGAGAGAAGAAGGGGGAGGGGAATGACAATGATCTGGGAGATGAAGAGGAAGAGGTCCACAGCTAGGGGAAGGGGAGAAGGGAGACAGCAGAGGAAAGGGAGGGAGGGGGAGGGAAGGAGAGGGGGGAGGGGGAAGCCAATAGAAGGAGAGTTGAAATTATTGTTGTTTGTTTGTTTACTCAGTTCTTTGTTTTACCAAATAAAATAGTAAAAGAGCCCATTCTAGCTGCTTTCTGAGGGGGCTTGCTTTTGTTTTTGTTTTTAATATCTCGCATTCCTATTGTAGAAAAAAAATTAGGCAAAATGTGTCAGTTTAATTTTTTAAATTAAACTATGTCTTTGTGATATTTGATGTTCTCCCGTTTATTCAAGTAGAGATTCTTTAATGTTCACTGACCTCCATGGCCCTGCGATCTATATCTGGCATAGAGTCTGATGCAGGTGGAGACAGTGCACTGAATCATTCACTTCAATCTTTTATCTTAACAAATATATACATACTTTCTTCCTGGGTAGAAATCAAAGAAGGTGTTTTACTCTATAATTAGAGGGATAAGTTTTTATAGCCACATCAAAGTCCTTTTTAATGAATATTTCATGACAGCGTAACTATTTTTATCCAGAACATTTCTTTGTAATATTTACTGCACTGTAGTTTTATATAAAATATGTTTAGGTTTAAGCAAGGGTCTTTTACTGAGGAGGTTTTATCCTTCATTTAAATAATGAACAGATAATGCCTCTACCAGAAAGTCCCCAAAATGAGTCGAGGGGAGTTGTATCCTGGGGCTGCTCCTCTTCATCCGCCCAGCTCCATTGGTGCAGGCCGCGAGCACAGGCTCCCGGCTGCCAGGCTATAGAAGACGGTTCAATAAATTTAATTGGATTGAAATCATACCCCGTATGTTCTCCAATCACGAAGAAGTTAAGTTAGAAGTCAAAAAGAGAATATAATTTGGGAAATCTACAGGTAATTGGAAATTAAGCAACACTTCTAAAAGACCCATGGGTTAACAAAGATTGCAAAAAAAATTAGAAAAAAGTTTTAAGTGAATAAAAAATTAAAAACCCCAAACATATAAATATTTAAAGGATGAAGCTAAAGTAGTGGTTAGATGGACATTTATAATTTTAAGTACCTATGTTAGAAAACTAAATTTTTACCTTAAGAAAATAGAAAAAGAATAGAAACTAAACCCAAAACATGCAGAAGGGTGGAAATAATAAAACTAGAACAAAAACTACTAAGAAAAAAGCAGGAAAACAATAGAGAAAATTAATAAAATCAAAAGTTGATTATTTAATAAGATCAAAACAAATGACAACACCTTAGCTAGTATCATTAAGAAAAAAGCACACAAATTACCAAAATCAGATGAAAGAAGAGGCATTCCTGCAGATCCTAAAAAGATGAAAAGAATTAAAAGATACCACTAAGAACAACATTATACCAACAAATTGGACAGATTAGAAGAAAGTGACAAATTTCTAGAATGCCACAATCTACTACATTGAAAAAAAAACCCAAAAAACCCAAGAAAATGGAATATAGTATAAATAATAATTGGATTAGTAATGAAAATGTCTGCCTACAAAAAACAAAAACAAAAAACAACAACAACAACAAAAACCCTCAAGCTCAGAAGGTTTTACTGGTAAATTCTCTCAAACATTTTTTTTAAATGACAATTCATTACAAACTCTATCATGAAAATAGAGGAATAGGGGAGGCTTCCCAACTCACTCTATGAGGTTAGCATTACTATGATACTAAAGCAGAAGAAATGCATTCCAAATTAGGGAACAATATCTCATGAACATAGACACAAAATTTATCAACAAAATATTAGCAAACTGAATTCGACAATGCATAAAAAGCATTATAAACTTCGACAAAATAGGATTTATAAAAACAAGCAAGGCTAGTTTAATATAAAAAACAATAAATAGAACATACCCTATTAGTATACTAAATGACAAAAATTACATGAAAATCTCAATAGACACTTAAAAAACAAATTCAATACCCATTCATAATAAAAAAAATCTCAACAGATGAGAAAAGAAGAAAATATCCTCAACCTGATAAACAGCATCTACAAGTAAAACCTACAGCTAACATCATTTAGAACTGTGGAATATTAAATAACTTTCCCCTAAGATCAGGAACAAAGCAAGGATGTTCATTCTACTACTTTCATTTAATTTTGTGCTTGAGGTTGTATCCAGTGCAATCAGGCAAGAGAAAGAAATTTAAAAATCAATGTTGGAAGAAAGAGGTTAACCAACTTGATTTGTAGATGATGTGATCCTATATAAGAAAATCCCAAACAACTCTCTCCCCCACCTCCATCCCCATAAGACTACAAGAACAAATGAATGAGTTCAGCAAGGCCACAGAACACAAGATCAATATGCCAAATAAATAAATAAAAAGTACTTCTCTGCACCAGTGATGAACCATGTGCAAGTGAAATTGAGAAAACAATTTTATTCCTAAGAGCAATGGAAGCTTTCAATGTCTAAGGATAAATTTAATAAAAGCAGTGCAAGACTATACAACATTGATATGAGAAATTAAAGAAGCTTTGAATACAATCTAAATAAAGGGGAGACCTTTCATGTTTATGAAAGCCACAATATTGTGAATATGGTAATTCTCCTGAAATCAATCTAGAAGTTTTCTGCAATTCTTAATATCCCAGTAGGCTTTTTGTAGAAACTGACAAAATGATCCTAACATTTATATGGAAATGCAAAGGATTCAGAATAGCAAAATTAATTTTGAAAATTAATCAATTGAAAGATGTATACTTTACCATTACCAAACCTACAATATAGACAATAATCATCAAAATTTAGTCAAACTCAGAATCAAAAAGTGGTTTTTGCCAGGGTCTGAGGTGAGAGGCTAATGGGGAGGTAATAGTCAAAGGGTACAAAGTTTCAGTTATGTTAAATAAATAAGTTCTCTAGATCTGCTATACAGCAAAATGCCTATTGCTAATGATGCTGTATTATATTAGTTGAAATTTGTTAACAGGGTAAATCTTACATTAACTATGCTTTAGCACATATGATTGTCATCAACACAATAATGATAATAGTGATAATTATAATAATGACGATGGTATTAAAGAGTGCAGGAGGAAATTTGGGAGGTGATAAATATGTTTATGGCTTTGATAGTGGTGGTGGTTTTGTTATCAGAGAAGCTGAGGTGTTCCTTTTTCCACTGAGTGCGGGGGGTGGAGTCCGTATGATATCTTGAGAAAAATAATTTTCTGAGACTCGCACAGGAGGATGAGTGACTTTTATATGTGTGGAATTACATCTCTGCCTTTCTAAAGTCCCATTCCAGTCATAGAAGGAGTGCAAAAGCAAAGCCAGTGCCCAGAGTTTCCATTCCATGTCGCAGCCAGGTCCAGTTCAGCATCAGCCCAGTTACAGTCCATTCGTCCATTGTGTGTGAGGGTTCACATGGCGTGGGCCATGCGGGCAGATGCAGGGGAGTGAAACATGCCAAGAGCACAGGAGAGACCACGAGGAACCAAGAGAGAGAACTTCTTTGTTCAGGGGATTAAACATCTCAAATTTCATGCCCTTGCGATGGCCACGCTCATTCTGGCCAATGACCTGTTCCCAAGTGTGACTGACAAAAGACAAGTGCCTTCCCTAGTCCCCCCAGCTTTACTGGCTTACATCTATCTCCCCCGTCCAGCCCCCTCTCCCAGTGATCTGTGGGGAATAGACCAGTGGCTCTCTGGGGAGCCCAAATGACATGCCTATAATAATTGGCCTTCCCTGTGCTCCTTTCCTGTTATTAATAATCAGGTTAATTACAACTGTATCAGTTTCAGGAGCGTGTACATATCCTCAAACTCATTGAGTTGTGTACTTTAAATATGTACAAACTTTTACATGTACATCGTACCTCAATAAAAATAATTTTAAAAAGTTAATATAATCTTGGCATGTAGATAAATGGAGCAGAACTGAGTTCATAAATAAACCATTACATTTATGTTCAATTAATTTGCAACAAAAGTGCCTAAGCAATTCAATGGGGAAATAGGATAATCTTTCAACAAATGGTGCTGGGATAACTGGTTATCTACTTACTAAGAGGTACATATATGCCATTATATAACAACATCATACGCAGAAATTATTTCAAAATGGATTGCAGACCTCAATGTAACAGCTAAAACTACAAAATCTTAGGAGAATATCCAGGGATAAGTCTTTGTGACCTTGAGCTAGGCCAAGAGTTCTTAACTATATCATTAAAAGCACAAGTTGTAATAATAAAAAAGGTAAACTGGACTTCATGAACATGTAAACTTCAGCACTTCAAAAATAACCCTTGAAAAAGTGAAAAGCAACAGAGAAAATATTTGCCAATCCTGTACCTGAAAAAAGGACTTGCTTGCACAATATATAAAGAACTCATACAATTCAATACTAAATAGACAACTCAATTTGAAAATGAACAAGATTTAAATGGATGTTTTATAAAATTGATATACAAATGACCATAAAGCATATAAAAATGCTCAGTATTATTAGTAATAAGGAGAAATATACATTAAACTATGATGAGATACCACTTTAAAGCCACTAGAATCACTATAATCCAAAAGCCAGAATGTTGGTAAGAATGTGGAGAAAGTGGGAGCTTTATACCTTCCTGGTGGGAATGTAAATTGAGCTCCTTCTTTGGTAGTTTCCAAAAAGCTATGCAGAAACCCAAAACACTATTTCAAAAGAATATATGTACTTCTATGTTCATTGCACCATTATCTACAGTAGCCAAGATCTGGAGGCAGCCCATGTGTCGATCAGTAGATGAGTGGATAAAAAAGCTATGGGACATTTACACCATGGAATACTACTCTGTCAGTAAAAAGGAAGAAAATTTTACCGTTTGTGACAGCACGGATGGACCTGGAGAGTATTATGCTAAGTGAAATAAACCAGTCAGAGAAAGACAAGTGTCATATGATTTCACTCATATGTGGAATTTAATGAACAAACTGAACTGCCAAGGAAAATACAGACAGACACATAGATAAAGAGCAGGCAGACAGACAGCTCTGGTAAGGGGGGGAGGGTTCAGGGGAAGGATTGAGCCAAAAAGGAAAAAGAGAGAGAGAACTCGTGGACATGGACAACTGTGTGGTACCTGCAGGGAGGTGGAAGAGGGCATAGAGGGGATAAATGGTGATGGATAAAATAATAAAATAAAAAAGCTAAACATAAACTTATATGGCCAAGATATTCCACTGCCAGTAATCTACTCTCTCTAACATATGAAGACTTGTATGCAAATGTTTAAAGCAGCAATATTCATAATAGTGTAAAACCTGAAACAATCAAAATGTTCAACTAGTGGATAAACAAAATGAGTCGGATGTACAGGGTGTCCCCCCAAAATGTATTTTAACAGTTGATAGCTCAATTTTGAAAATGAAATGTATTTTAATAAACACTGCCTTTATAATTATTCAAAGTGTGTATATACACTTTTTTGGTTATATATATATGGAATATATATCTGGAATACTGTTCAGTGTTAGAAAAGAGTAAGCTACTCATATATGCAACTGTCAGGGCTCAGAATGAGTCATCCCAAGATGTGTCTCTGTGGTATGCAAATTGTTTTGAGCTAAAGGTAATTTTAGCTACAGGTTCAAGAGAAACTTCTGCCCTTCCCTTAACTATCTAGAAGAACTTGAAATAGGCTCCTTGCTCATAGTAAGAGATTATCAGGGATAACCTCTTTTCAGCTATCTATAGAGCAGGAGAAATTTCTATTTACTGAGCACCTGCCCTCCTTTCCCCCCACACCCCACTCATCTGCTCTTCTTACCATCTTGCAATGGCCCTTTGAAGCCCCCGGGGCACCTTACCCCATCCCTAGGCCTCCGATACCCATGTTCCCTGCCCCCTGTCTGTCTCCGACTCTCTCATGCATGCAGGGTTCCCATACACATGTATGTATTAAATCTGGTTATTTTCTCTTGCTAATTGTCTCATGTCTGATTATTAGACCAGCCAAAGAGCCTTGAGGTTAACATTTCTTCCTCTCCCACACTATAATATGACTGAACCTTAAAAATCATTATTTTAAAAGCTGACGCATAATTTCATGTATATGAAATGTCTAGAATAGGGACACCTATAGAAACAGAGGCCTGATCAGTCCTTGGCTGGGGAGAGGAACTGTAGCAGGGATTGACTGAAAACATTTACAAAGCTTCTTCTTAAATGATGCAAATGTTTTAAAACTGGATTGTGAATTAAACAACTTTGTAAATTCACTAAACAACATTTATTTTACACTTAAAACTGGTAGATTTATGATATGCAAATTCTACCTCAATAAAACTTTCAAAATATCTACTGAAATCAAACAAATTTCATGATCAAAATATTTTACTAGATATTCTGTATCACAATCTTTAATAAATAAGTTAAAATAATTATTTAATTTTATAATATAGCTGCAAACATTTTAAACAGCAGCATAAATCTGTTTTATATGTAATTTATAAATTGTGAAAATAAAATACATGGCTATGTAACAGAGAATAAATTAAACTTCACTTACAAAAGCAAACTTGTTTTGAATAAAACAATTTATTAAATTATATCTTTCTGAGTAGAGATTTAAATAAACTTGAATAAAATAAAATTCAACCTATCTGGCTAAATGGATCTTCAGACCCAATTCCAATGTGTGTGTGTGTGGAGTCTTCCCCACATCAACACACAACTCTTGGACACCAACAGGATGTCTGGGAATTCAACTAAATTCTGACAATATCTACCCAGCTATAGAAACAGATTCCACAAGCAAAGGGCTCGGTCCCGCAAGACTACCCTCCACTCAGACGCCAGTCACAAGCCCACATTTTTACCTCTGCTTCTGACCAAATGCTTATAAATCAGAGGTTTCCAGGACCCCTTCTAGGGTTCTGTCAATTTGCTAGAGTGGGTCACAGAATTCAGGAATCTTATTTATTCAGTAGATTACTGATTTTTTACTAAGGATATTTAACAATATGAATCAACAGCCAGATGAAGAGATACATTGGGTGAGGTCTGAACAAAGAAACATCTGTCCTCATGGAGCTTTGGGCCTAACCCAGTGGCACATGGAAGTATTGTGGTTCCCCAAAGTGGAAGCTCTCTCTCTAAAAAGAAGACCAAGGAGTTGTCCTTTGGGTTTTTAATGAGGGCTTCATTATGTAGTCATGAATAGCCACTGGTAATTGTTTCAACCTCAAGCTCCTCTCCCCTCCCCAGAAATCAAGGGGTGACACTGAATGTTCCAATCCTCTAACCACATGGTTGACTCTTACTGGCAACCAGTCCCCACCCTTGGGTGAGGTCCAAAAGTCACCTCATTAACATAATTAGTGACAATACTGCTGCTCTCCTCACTTAGGAAATTCCAAGGTTTTGGAAGCTGTGAGCCAGGAACTGTGGATGAAGACCACATATATCTGTAAAATATATTTCAGTCACTTGAATGACCAAATACATATATTCTGATAAACACTATATATATATATATATATATATATATATATATATATATATATATATATATATATTTCTTATAAATCACAATATTTTACAACATTGTAAATCACTATTATATATAGGTATGCATATATATGTATATATATACTACTAGTAATGGTTTTTATAGTTATTAAACTGGAGGCCTCAGTTGCATGTATTTATAAAATTTGCATGGTAAAGCTAAGATAACTTAATTTCAATAATTTTAGATTAAATTAAATATGTGATTTTATTTTGAGAAAAAGTTATAAAGGAAAGCTGAAATTCTGTTGTGAACATTTTTTCATTTTATTTTGTGAACCAGCATATTATACACTTGAAGGTAAAAACTCAATTTAGATGTGATACCATCACTAGTCAAGAAAGCAAGGCAAGTATTCTTTATTTAAAAATCCTCAAATAAGTCTGAATGGCGTGGCTCAGGAGTTGAACATCGACCTAGGATCCAAGAGATCGAGGTTGGATTCCCAGTCAGGGCACATGCCCCGGTTGTGGGCTCGATCCCCAGCAGGGGGCGGGCAGGAGGCAGCCGGTCAATGACTCTCTCATCATTGATGTTTCTCTCTCTCCCTCTCCCTTGCTCTCTCTGAAATCAATAAAGACATTTTAAAAAGAAAAAAGAAAGAGATGATCATCCCTTTTAAAAAAAAATAATAGGGCAGAACTGTAACTGTGACTGTCTCTTTCTTGCTTTCTCATTTCTTCTTTTTTTCCCCTCCTTTCTTTTCTCTTTAATATTATTCTTGTTATTACTATTAACAATCTCTACCATTTCTGAAAACTCAACAGGACTAGCAAATGAAGTTTGAGATTTTTTAAAATATTTTATCTCATTTAACACACTCAATGGTCCTATAAGATAGGAATTATTCCTCTGTAGGTTAGAGTTTAAACCAATAATCCAAGGTAATTGTTTAAGCCAATTGCCTGAGGATACCTGCCTGATGTTAGAACTAAGTATAAAAAACAAACAGACATAAAACTCATAGAAACAGGGAAAAGATTGATGATTGCCAGAGGCAGATGGTGAGATGTGGGGAAAATGGGTCCGGGGCCAAACAGTACAAACATCTAGCTTTTAGGCAAATAAGTTCTGGGGCTATAACATGCAGCATCTGACCATAGTCAACACTACTGTATTGTATATTTAAAAGTTACTAGGACAGTAGATCTTAAAAGATCTCATTATCAGAGAAAAAATGTAACCATGTGAGGTGATTGATAGTAAGTAAATTTATGGTAATCATTTTCCATTACATTCATATATCAAGTCATTATGTTGTGCACCTTAAACTTATAGAATGTTATATGTCAATTATATCTCAATTAAACTGGAAACATAGTTATTGTTCATACCTAACATAAATTATTTTACAATAAAAAAACATTTTTCAGTAAAAATTAGTTATTTGGTAGTTAATTATTTATCCCTCCCCTTTTTTTCTCTTGTTCTAATTAAAGACACTGGCTTATTTTTTATATATACAATTGGGACCAGATGAGCGATTGTTTCAAAAGCTCTTGGGCATTTTATTGCTAAAATTTTAAGTTTTAAATTATAATCTTGGGCTTGAAAATTCTAAATCAATCCATCTCGCTACATTCAAACAGACCTAGGTTTAAATCAAAGTTTAAATCCTAGCCCTTACGCATATGTGACCCTGAGCTTTCCTATGCCCCAGTTGTCTCATTGATGACAGAAATTAAAATAGTTCCGCCTTTGGATTAGTCTTAAGAGTAAATCTTATAAATATCTTAACACAGTGCTTAGCACATATAACATATTTTATATTTTTAACCAAACAAGGGTCTTGTTTCTCTTCTCTTTCTGGTTTTTCTTTTCTCTCTTTTCCTCCTCCTGCCTCTTTTTCTTTTCTTCACAGTTTCTTGGCTGCCTTCCATTCTCTTCTATTCAACAAGCAGTCTATCCCTACTCAGTTGTGTTTTTACTTATTCATTCTTACTCCATCAATACTTATGCCATCAGCATCAACTGAGTGCCTCTCATAGACTTGTCATTGTGATAATCCTGGGGAGAAAAAAAATAGATTTACCTCTAACACTATATTATTATATTCTAATGGAGGAGACAGATACTAATCAAATAATTTATGTCAACATGTAAAATTGCTACTGTTCATGCTCCGAAGAGAATACGTATTAAGAAAAACTGACCTAGTCCAAAAACAAAACCTTAAGCAGGCTTTCATGAGCTGGGGCCCCTTGATCTGAATGCTGAAGGATGATTAGCTAAAGATTCAAGAAAAGAATGGCCGGGTAGAGGCACACTATGCGCACATCCCAGGGGGAAGGAAGAGCAGGGCTGATGTGGAGGAGCTAAGGGGAACCGAGGCGGCTGCCCCAGAGCATGAGGAGGCGCTTGGGGAGGGTGACTGGAGGGGGGGGGTTGACCATGTGGACAAGTCTGCTTTGTCCTAAGGACGATGGGCGGCTATCAAAGTAACATGGGTGATTTTTATTTTTTTGGAGAGTCACACATGTTAAAAACTCTTACTTTTCATTATAGTTTGGAGGGAAATCAGAGTGGAGGCCACCTGTAGTCAGCCCTGAGAAAGATACTGAAAGCGTCGAGCCGAGTGGTAGGCGACAGGTGGTGAGAACTGTGCGAGAAAAGGCATCAATGAGATTTGCTGATGCATTTAGGAAAGGAAGGTGTCAAAGACCACTCAAGACTTCTGGTTTGGGTAATAAGATGGTGTTTTTGGAGAAGGGTAAAATGGGCAGGTGGTTCAAGAGGATATTTATTGAGTTCTAATTGGAGAATTTTAATTTTAGGTGGCTTTGAGTCTCCAAAAGAAAATGTCAAAAAGGCAGCTGGATATGTGGGTCCAGAAATAAGAAGATACGTGAGCTGGAGCCGTATATTTTTACGTCATCTATAATTATGTATGTTGCAGTTCAAACCACAAATATACTTGAAATCATTAAAAATAAAAACAATACAGTAAGTAAAGAGAATCCTCAGGATTAGCATATCATGTCAAAGACAGATGATGCTAATCCTGAAAAGAAGACAGGAATGAACACTAGAAAGGTCAGAAGTAAAACCTGGAGATGGTAAGCGCTAATCAAAGGGAAAAGATTAAAAAAAAAAAAGTAGTCAACACTTTGAATGCAGTGGAGAAGACATGTACCAAATGACCGGAAATCTCTCTTAGATTCTGTTAACAAGATATAGGTGTTAACTTTAATAAAAACTATTCCAGTGGTTCATAAAGCAGACAAATCCATATTGGAATAAACTTAAGAAATAGACTCTATGACAAAGATAATTCTATTGAAGGGTTTGTCTATGAAGTGAAGAAAATAAACAAGTAATTTACTAGAAGGGGATGAGAGTTCTAGAGATTATTTGTTATTGTTGATATTTTATAAATGAGACATAAGGACATTTAAAAGCCAGAGGGAAAGTTTGAGAAAGAGAGAGATTGAATATATAAAAGAGAGGCACACTCTTATAATTTAAGATTCCTCAGGATGAAATGTACAGTACAGATGTAAAAATTAACCTTAGGTAGGAGGAATGAATTTTTTGAATTAAATAAAAGGAAATAAAATAATAAAATGTGTCCATAGATAACTATTAGAGACATTTATAAACATGTGAAACATTAAAATTCCTCCATCTGAGCTTTCTTACTATTTATAACAATATTGTGGCAAGTTTTTTAAAAACTGGTTTGAAGAGTCCAATGAAGTCTGATACCTATAGAAGTACCAGTTAGAGAGTGTGACCCTGTAATCATCTCTGCTTTCCACAAAGGCACAGAGAAGGAGGCTTGGGACATTCATGTATTCATAGGAAATCGGGGCTTAGGTGGGTAAACAGAGCAATTTAATTAGCATGAGCCTCTAGGTAGGAGTATATAGTCTATTTGCATTGGGCTAATGAACTCTTCGAGAGCGCTGACTAGAGCCATGGTGCCTTCAAAGGGCTCATTGACCTCGCAGGGAAGAGCTCCTTTTCTATCAGACAGCTCTTTATTTACCACCTGCACACTCTGCGGGGAAGGCCGCGTGTTTATGAGGCACCAGTTTCCCGTAGGTGGAAAAAGTGTTTATCACAGGTTTTGCTTTGACACACGCAACAATTCTGGCAGAATTGTAAATTTTCTTATGCATGAACACAGTGATGCTACGTAGCATTGTTTAATTTTATCAGCGTAACACAGATCCAAAGTAACAGGAATTTCCTCTACTAGGTGGCATCTCTGAACTACAGCTATTGACTGCTCAGTGGCTGAAGTCCGTAGAGGTGAGCCAGTGGTTGGTGACTTTTTAAAATCTGTACAGTTCTGCTTATGCTCTGGAAATGGGATGTAGCAATGTTTATGTCCCATCCTTTTCAGCATTTAAACAAATAATACACATTTATGAGCTCTTACTGTATGCTAAGTAAATATTACTCTGGGCCATGCTGAAGGAAGACAAGAAAAACAAAAGACATAGCTAAATGCCTGTTCATTTATGTTAATTGAAATAACATAAGCATCTGCTTTTGTTTGCAGTGTTCTCTCTGCTTTCTAGGTCTAAGCCAAGACAGACAGAAAGAAACGAAAATGCATTCGATCTTTACCCCTTGATATATTTTACAATTATCCCTGGCTCGCTCACTTTTCTGTCTCTATCTTTCCCAGCATTGCAAATTAGAGATAGTGTCCCTCTCTGTCGAAAAGGCTAGACATTCTTGCAGCCTCTTATAAAACATTCAGATTTCCTGAATTGGGAGTTCCTCGACTGTGACACATCCACCATGTGTGAAGAACCCACCAGGACCACTCACGATCACTCCTGTAGGATTTGGGTGGTGGGGGAATCAGCACTTGACACTCATGCTGTTTGTTTAATCTCTGACCCAGGTGTCTCATGTCTTTTGCCAACATCCATGAAACCGTGGCAAGCTACCTTGCTGGTTTGCAAGTAAGGTAAAAATCTCAGAGGCATTGCAGTTCCTCGTAGTCCTTTCCTTTTAATGTGGTTTTTTTCCTAGGAGAAATCCTGTAAATTATTCTGCATTTCTGCCTTTCAGAAGAAAATTGCATAAACAACTCGACAGAAGATCCCTGTGGCAGAACCCAGATATTCTGACACCCTTTGGGTGTGGACTATATCTTCAGATTCCCATCATGTTTGAGGCTACAAATAGGGAAATTTAGAAAGAAGAAACCTTGAAAAATTAAAACTATAAATACATATTTTGTATCGTGTTAAATGCTTAACCTTAACTTTCTAAAACTGTGTTTAGAAATCATCGATATTCTATCTTGTTGATTTATATTAGCATACATAATTAGATCTATATATAAATACTAACAATGTGTTTTATCTTACCTTACCTGTGTGTCTTTTGCATTTGCCTTTTAGACCTTAAATCCTTAAGGAAGAAATTATGACAATGTTTCCCCTACTGTTCTTGACTAGCATGTTGCATTGCCAAAAGACTTGGGGTCACAAGGGAAAAAATAGAATTCAAGGGATCTTTTCTTATTGCTCAACAACTGTCAAACAATGGAGAAATTTGTTTTGGGGGAAACATGAGCATTCCTTCTTCCCTTCCCAGCCTTATTCCACAGTCTGCAGTTCTTCAGCTGACCACTGATTGATGTCAATGTGAAAATTTTCAGACAGAAGACAAGAAACATGTCATGAGTACTTCAAGCTTCTGATTAGGACCAAAGCCAGCAATTACACACACTTAGGCCTATTATCCTCATGAATACAGAGAAAGCACAATATCTTTGGAGTTGCAGGACCAACTACTTTATTTTTCACACAAAATGACTAAGGCCCAACAGCTTGTAAAAAAAATCATGGTCCCGTGCATGTCAGGACAAAGAAAACTGGTAAGTTATTTATTTGTCTTCCCTCTTTATTCTTTCATAAGAAGGCTTCAGACTTATAAGGAGCTAGGCATACTGGGGACAGCTTGTGTATAGGAACCAATACAGGTCCATCAGAGAAAAGCATCCCCATTAGTCAGTTATTCAATACACATTTTTGAGTGTCTACGATGTGACTACACAATTGGATTGTCTGCACTGCTGCATGTTCCAGAGAAACACTCTAACACAAAGCAAGTAAGGACCTTAGTTAGCATCCTTAGATGTACCATGATGCACAGCATAATGATATTTCAGCAAACATTGGACCACATATACAATGGTGGTCCATTGGGAAGAAAAACTCCAAAAAACTCACAGCAAAGATTTAGCTAAGCTTTTGCAGACCTCAACAAGTTCTTTAAAAGTTGGAAAACATGGACCTGGACACTGAAAGGCCTTCCTTAATAGAGAGGAATGTTCACAGTGCGTTATTTTTTTACAAGCAAATCTATTATGAAAAAATAAAAAGCAAGCAAACCACCATGGACATATCTCTGAAAAGAGTGGCACCGCCTCAAGAACAGCCTTAGGCAGGTCCTTTAGGAGGTGTTCCAGAGGAAGGCATGTTATCATAGATGACAGCTCCATGCGTGTTACTGCCTTGCAGACCTTTGAGTGAGACAAGATGTGGAGGTGGAAGACAGTGATGCTGATGACCCTGACCCTGAGTAGGCCGAAGCTAATGTGTGTGTGTGTGTCTTTGTTTGTAACAAAAATGTTTAAAAGGTAAAAAAAAAGTTAAAAATTAAAAAGTCGATAGACTACAAATATAAAGAAAGAAAATATTTTTGTGCATCTGTACAATGTGTTTATGTTTTAAGCTAAGTGTTATTACAAGAGAGTCAAAAGTTTTTAAGAAATTAAAAAGTTTATAAAGTAAAAAAGGTATAGTTTGTTACAGTTAATTTACTATTAAAGAGGTTGTGTTTCTTTTATATATAAATTTAGTGCAGCCTAAATGTAGTGTTTATAAATTCTACAGTGTTGCACGGTAATGTCCTGGACCTTCACATTCACTCACCACTCACTCACTGACTCACCCAGAGCAACTTCCAGTCCTGCAAGCTCCATTCATGGTAAGTGCATATACAAGGGTGCCATTTGTCTTTTATACCATATTTTACCTGTGTAATGGAAGAGATCTCATATCTAATTTATCACAAAGTCTACTTCAATTATTTTTAACTGGCAGAATTATAATTAGATATCTAATTTATTTTTAAAAATTTAGTAATTAAGGGCATATAAATTTTATTAGCAAGTGCTTCTCTATATGAAACCATTTATTTTATATTCTTTGTACATAACAAACAAATACTAGAGATAATTCATTGATTTAAATTATTGAAACGTTCATCTCTCATTGTGAACAACTGGACCAGGGCAAAACAGGCCTATTGCAGAACCCAAGACAACCCTGATACCCTCCAGGGGTATTTGAGTCATAAAGCAGATTTGAGTCCCAGAAGCAAAAAAAAGCCAGACAGAGACATGTGAAAACAGACTCGGAAATCTTAGAGACAATCTCTAACATCTACTCAAAAGGACAAGTAGAAAGTTAAGAAACCTGAAAAAGCATGTCCTCTGCAAATCAAATCAGTATCTAAAAGATGTAAAAAAAAAAAAAAAAAGTATATTCAAGAAAATCAACAGGGAATTTACTTGGGAAGTTAATTCCAAACCACTGAGGCTCTAACATAGTTATGGAGAAAACAGGCTTAGATACCATATTCATCAAAAGCATCTCTCCTAACCAAATAATTATTTTGTTATATTATTTTAGCAACTGTGAAAAAACTCTTGAGCCTTCTCTGTTACACTTTTTTTCTTTTCTTTTCTTTTTGGCTGTGTGCTATAATCAAAATAATCTTGAACTCAAAAGTTAGAAAAGTTGAGTTCATACTTTAAAATTGCCTATTACTAGTTCTGAGCACATTATTTTAATTAATCTGTGATTTAATTTATTCATCTATACAATGAAGCTAACACATACTCAACACATAGAGCTATGTTGATGTCAACAAAATCTAATATCATAGCCCAGCAATTAATTCAATTATGGTAAAAAATTAATAAAACTTTATTTTAATTAAACTTTCCATATTATGAAGTAAAACAGAAACATTATTTTCCATTGTTTATAATAATAAAGACATCAAGGGTGTGTATAAACCAGTCACAGGAAAAATATTTTTATAATATTTTAGAGAGTCTGAATAAGGAAAAGAATATAAATTGACATAGTGTCACTTTTTTTGTTTAGAATACTGGGTTATGGATCCTTCCCTTCATATAAAGATGTGTGTTTTTTTGTTTGTTTGTTTGAATATATCTTTATTGATTTCAGAGAGAGGAAAGGAGAGGGAGAGAGAGAGACAGGAACATCAATGATGAGAGAGTCATTGATCGAGCCCGCAACCCGGGCATGTGCCCTGACCGGGAACCGAACCCTGATCGCCTGGATCCTAGGTCGACGCTCAACCGCTGAGCCACACCCGGCTGGGCAAAGATGTGTTGTTGACTTCTGGTCAAGTGGTCAGAGTAAGTAAACTCTGTGCTTGCCTTCTCCCATGACCATATCATATTACAAATAAATTATAGAACAACCATAATTGAAAACTACCTGAAGACCAGCTGAACAGGACTCCTTTAACTAAAGATTTAAAGAAGCCAGGTCCAGACTTCTGGGACAGGTGGAGCCACAGAAATGGCAGGTCCCACACCCACAGTGTGGTGACTCAATTTGGAGGAACATCTCAGCTACCAAGGTCCCTCTGAAGAGCAAGGGGTCTCAGCTCCACATTGGGCTCCCTAACCCAAGGCATCAGTTTCAAGGAAGATGAGTCCCCATAATATCTGGTTATAAAAAGCAGTGGGTGTTGCATATGAGAAAGACAGAGACCTACTGGAGACCAAGGCAGTTCTTTTAAAGGGCCATGCACAGACTCACATGTTCACAAAGCTACTTGCTCTAAGTTCCAGTGCAACAGCCAAAAATCAGCAGGGACATAAGAGGAGGAACTAAATTGACCAAACTTCAGGGCAAGGGTTGGAGGAGCAGGGGTCAGGGCAACTTTAACCATGGACAGAAGTGCTTGCAGTCATCATTGTTCTTTTGTTGAACTTTCCCTCCACATAGTTGGACCAGCACAAGCAGGTGCCTAATCTGAGCTCTCCATTAATCTGGCAAACACCATGCACTCCACTTTGATGATTCCCTGAGACCCTGCCCCACCCAAATCACCGGCCCCTCCTGAACTTCTTCCAGAGGCTCCTCCACACAAGCAGCCTGCTTTGGCGAGCATTCGAGATTTTCCAAAATTTTCTCAAAGTTCATAAACCCCAAACAAGAAGCAGCTGGACTCAGTGTGCTTTGTAGCTCTTGCAAAGTGGCCCCAAACTCAACACAAGCAGCAACTGGTCCCAAATTTCACTATAAATCTCAATCAGTGGCTCCAGAACAGTCTTAGCCTGGGATGTAGCTTTAACTAAGTGACTACAAACCCAGCAAAAGTGAAGGCTGACCTCAGCTCAAAATTGTGCCCACCAAGGGGTTCCAAGCCTGGTATAAGCGGTAGCCAGGCTCAATTCACAGCTTAGCATCTCCTAAGCACCTCTAAACACAACACATGTGAAAACCAACCACAAATCACTCTTTAGCTCCTATAAAGAGGCCCAAAGCCCAGAACAAGCAGCAGCTGACCTTGGCCTCCACCAGAGGCACTTTCAAGGAGGCTCCAGAGGCACTCAGTGGCCAGCTTCAGACAACACCAGAGCAACACCCAACTATCTCCATAAATGACACACCAAAATAGCAGACTCTGGAAGGCACCAGATCTGCTGCAGTGACTATGACTCCATGGGATCTGCCCCCACATAAGAGTTCATCAAATGTAGTTATAACCAGACTTTATAGCCAGTTTGCTGAGGATAAATTGTACCCACTGTTGTGTCAATAGCAAATGAGGCTCAACTACAATAGGAGGGCCCCCAAACCCCACAAGAGACTCCCCTGGAGTGCCTGACTAAGGTGATTGGGAAGATTGTGCCACTGGGCTCCACAGAACATCTTGTATATAAGGCAACTTTGTCAATACTGGGATAATGGCAATCTACCTAAAACATAGAAAAAAAGAGAGTTAGACAAAATAAAGAGACAATGAAACAGGACCCAAATGAAAGAACAGAACAAAACTTCAGAAAAAGAACTAAATGAAATGGAGACAAAAAATCTACCAGATACAGAGTTCAAAATATTGTTATAAAGATGCTTAATGAACTTAGAGTAAGAATAGATGAACTTAGTTAGAACATCAATAAAAAGATAGAAATCTTAAAAGGGGTGATAGAAAACATAAAAACACCAAAACAGTCAGAAATGAATACAATATCTAAAATGAAGAATACATTGGAGGGAATCAATAGTAGATTAGAGAAACAGAAGATTGAATCAGTGATTTGGAAGACAAAGTAGTGGAAAACAATCAGAACAGGAAAAAGAAAAAAGAATACCCCCCCACACACATACCCCCCCAAAATAAGGATATTTTAAGGAGCCTCTGAGACAACATCAAGTGTACCAACATTTGCATCATAGGGATAACAGAAGCAGAAAGAGAGAGCAGTAACTGAAAAGCTATTTTAAGAAATAATGATTGAAAATTTCCCTAATCTGGTGAAGGAAATATATATACAAGTGCAGGAAGAGAATCCCAAAGAGGATGAGCCCAAAGAGGCCCAAAACAAGACACTATAGTTCAAAGGCCAAAGGTTCAAGACAAAAAAGAGAACCTTAAAATCAGCAAGAGAAAATCAGTTAGTTACCTACTAGGGAGCTCCCATAAGACTGTCAGCTGATTTCTCAACAGCAACTTTGCAACCTCAGAAAGGATGGGCACATAATATTCAAAGTGATATAAAGCAAAGACTTACAACCAAGATTATTCTACTCAGCCAGGCTATCATTAGAAATGAAGGAGAAATAAAGAGTTGCCCAGAAAATAAAAAGCTAAAAGAGTTCATCACGACTCAACCAGTATTACAACAAGTGTTAAAGAAACATCGTTGAGAAGAAAAAATATATATGAATAAGGAAAGGAGTGAGAAGAGACTAACCAAAAAATTTACATGCATATATGCATAGCCCATGGATAAACAATACTGTGAGGAAGGCCTGGGGAGGGGGCAGAAGCTGGGTGGAGGGAGTCAAAGGGGAAAAAGGGGACATTTGTAATACTTTCAACAATAAAGATTAAAAAAATATAGGAAAGAAAACAAGTTTCACTGACAAAGGCAAACACTTAATAAAAGCAATGTTCAGCCAACTATAAAGCTAGCACAAAAGTTAAAAACAAAAGTGGGAAAATGATGTGTAATTACAACATTAAATTAAGGGATACACAAACACACACACACAATTTAAAAAGTAATGATGAAAATTTAAGTGTGGGAGGGAGAATAAAAACTATGCTAATTTTAGAATGTGTTCAAACTTAAGGGACCATCAACTGAAAAAAGACTATTATAAACAAAAATTGGTATATATGAAGCACATGGTAACAACAAACCAAAAATCTATAAGAGATACACAAGTAACAAAAAGAACAAAAAGAAATGAATCTAAACATAACACCATATGTAGTATGAAAAAATAATAAGGTTCTATACTTGTAAATAGAGAGTATTAAAAGGGTTAAAGTTAACAGATACGATTTGTCTAAATTTAGGACCATAAGAATGAATACTTAAGTAATTAAGTCTCATTCCCTTCTAGTCCAACTATTAACTCTTTTTGATGCAATCTCTCCCCATATTAGTTTTTTTATTGCTGCATAACAAATTCCCATTTCAGACAATTTATTATCTTAGTTTCCATGGGTGAGGAGTGCAGGTGCAGGTTAGGTGGGTCCTTAGCATAGTGTCTCACCAGGCTGAAATCAAGGTTTCATCTGGGGCTGTGGTCTCATTTGGAGCTCTCCTCCAAACTCACTGGTTGTTGACATAATTCTGTTCCTTTGGGTTGTAGGACTGAGGTACATTTTGTTTTTCTTGCTGGTTGTCAGCTCATAGCTCCTAGAATCTGCTTGAATAACTTGACAGCTTGCTTCATGAAAACCAGATGGAGAATCTTCTTAGTTGGCTAAGAAGGAGTCTTATATAACATAATGCAGGCATGGGAATACATATCCTTTCATATTCACAGGTTCTTTCCACACTCAAGGAAAGGCAAATGCAAAGGGTATATACACGGAGGGGAGGAATCTTGAGAGCCATTTAGTAATTCTGCTGACTACACTCCTCATCTTCTTATCACATAAGATGATAATTCACACAATGAGAATTCAGCCTTCTCCGAGTTCGTACAAACCTAGAGGACAATGCCAAATAATTCAGTAGATCAGTAGCCTTCCCTTCATGGAAAAACAACCCAAAATATCATTAGTGAAATCCCATTACAAAATATTCATCTTGCCATCCGAAAATTAGTCTGTTTCTGTTTCATTTGACCAGATTTTAGTATAAATTAGAAAAGGTCATCTCAACCAAGCCAGCCATCCTGGAAAGTAGAGCACTGCCTCCACTTTGACCTCCACTCACTGCCTTATCTGAGAATCCTGGCACAAGCACAATTCACACACCCACATGTGGAGGCCCTGCCACTGCAGGGAAGGCTGTGCCCAGAGCCAGAAACACCAGCTCTGCTTCTTTATCCTTATGTGACCCTAGCCTGCCAGTTCACCTTCCTACAGTGCTGATTTCCCACCTATAAGAAGGGAATAGTAACGATTTCATCTACCACATGGATTATTTTAGGTATCAAATAAGATAACATATATTAAAACTCTGCCAAATATAAGGCACCATAAAGATGTAATATGACACTTCTTTCAGGCACAGAGGTAGATGAGCCATATAAAATGGACATTCTACAGGTCAAAACAATTGAGTATCAGCAACTTCACATGACTCAACACAATAGTAGTGTTTTTAAGTTTCTCAGTCCCAGGGAATATTGATTAACATCTCTTTGAAAAGTTATCCTGTGTGCCTCTTATATAATCTGAGTCATCTAAGGTTTAGGATTGCAACAGTGGTAACTCAGAAGGAAGTCTTCTCCAGGAAAGAAGGGGAAAATCTTGTGCCCTCTGGAATTTTTTAATGATGACCATACAGTCTTAAGTATTATTAAAAGACTATTCCCCCCAAAATACTCAGTGAACACTCTAGTGAATAATTAAAAAAATGCTGCAAACTTTATTTTTCTAATTTTTGAAAAATTGAATTGATTTTTTATGCTCACAATTATTTGAACTTGTTAGTATCCTCGGGCATTCTTTAGCTAACAGTGTGGTTTGCAGGAAGAAAACATCTGTTTTGGTGTCTCATTGGTTGAATTTAGAATTATGTTTCGTTGTTTAGGTAATGGCAGGGTGGCCTATAGAAATGCAGACCCTGAGCTGACCTGGGGACTCTAGCTTTACAGGATTTGCTGGTGAGGAGTGAGGTAAGACTCCAGTTGTTCCCTTTTGGTTCTGGAAATGGTCCTAGAGTTCCATTGTGCTGATACTGTGCTCCTGACCGTCTCCCACAGTTTGTAGGGTAAGATTAACCATACAGCTTTGAACATATTTTTGACTCATTTTCATATTGTATGTGGCACAATTGTGATGAGACTGCTTTGTCCTTTTGTATTCTTTTGTATATGTTTAGGTTTGCTAAAAATCTGCCCCAGGCCAGGCACTGTGATAAGAAGGCCAAGAAAACTCTAAAGCTAAGAAATAGAAAACTTTTGAAAATACAAGACCAGTATATAATGATAATATACAAACTATTTTTTTTTATTAAGTTAAAATAAACACATAATTTTATTGATGGATTTAGAAAGTCCACCAATTTTAATTTCAAAGAACTCCAAACCTTATGCAAAATGAAAGTAAACAAGAATCTTTGGAGTATTTCCTAGTAAAGGGAAAAGTTTTAAAGTCACATCTACATACCACTGAGGAACTTTTAAACATCAGTTATTTGTTCAACTGAACTTCCAAGTGAACCTCCTTATTTCTAAGGAAGAATGGAAAAGAGGCAGGGAGATTAAGACACTGTTTCCTGAGTGCTGGTGGAGGATAGGTTTCATGTAGATGGGAAGATATTCCTCCTGAATCAAGGCCGTATGGGAAGACACACCATCCCTGCCTGTCTGGAGGCAGCCTAAGTAGAGCTATTGATAGACATGGAAGGTCAGGAGCAACGACAAAGGCCAGAGGAAAGCCATCTGTCAGAGTGTGATCAGCTGGGCATGTGGCCTATTCAACCAGAATGCTCAGTAGATGTTAGAAGTGGGGTAACCAGGACAGTCAGATTGGCAGGGACTCTCAAATGCTTATCTGCTTCCCTTCTATTGGGTGGATCTTAGTCACACACTCATATGTATATTTTTATTCCAGACATTTATTATAGTTTTGTTCATTTCAAATATTTATAGGCCTCTTGATGAGATTTAAGGCAAAGAAAAGATACATGTCCTAGGACTCAAGCAGTTAACAGCAAGGCCGTTAACTGAATGGGGATTCAGGTGATGAAATCTACCCTGACTTCTACCAGGGAGACCTCACCTCTGGTGAGAGGTCTTGTTGCCAGGGCAGAGCTGAGCCCTGGAAACAGATGGAGGAGAACTCCCTCATTCAGTCTGAGAGTTAATGAAGAGAGAAGGGAAAAAAAAAGCAGCTTAGGACTCCTGTAGGTGACTGGCTGGGATTCTGAGGCAGGAATCCAGTGGCTGTTGAAAACAGCAGCGTTCTGAAGACAGAGTCACACTCCTCTCCCCCTGGTCAGATATCTTAACCACCATCCTCAGAATGTTCACCTTGGCCTCACCTTGTGGCCAGCTCACCTGGACGGAGGGCTGGCTGCGCAAAACTGGAGGACAGGTGGAGAGAGAGGATGACAAATGCAGGCTAGTTGAGTAGTCACTTGACTAATAAAGGGAAAAGACACTGAGACACTGAAACATGGGAAAAGCCAGAGTCTCTCTCCTAAGAACAGTTCCCCAATTAGACGACAACACTTACCCTGTGCAAACTCCACCGCCACCAGACTGAGCACAGGGTACTGCAGGGAGCGGCCACACAGCCCACCTCGCACTAGACATGTCACAGGTAGCATGCCTCAGTCACAAGAAAAAAATGGGGAAAAAGGTGCATCTGAAATTTTGAACATTTCCATTTGGGAGCAATTTCTGTCCCTCAGGAAGACACATAATATGAAAATTGCCACAAATATTGAACAACCAAAACTGTGTCTAATGGTCTGGAGAAAGCATTATTGAGCTTGACTACAAAAAATATAATATCTTTAGCATCCAAGCTTAGCAGCTGGAATTACTGGTTCAGAAGTAGTCTGAGAACTGGAAAGCAGGATCCCAGCCCCAGTACCTGTGTGGTCCCACCATGTGGGAGGGTTAGCTGCACTTGTTTGTGTGTCCTTTATAGACACATGGTAGCATGCCTTTCCTAGTTAAGACTGGTTTAACAGCTTATATTTTGTAACCCAGTTTGGTTTTATGATTTTTATAATCCTTTGCTTTTATTTTTCTCTTTTTGATTTAATCATATTGTCTTGGAGCCATAACTCCTAATTTCAGCTTTTCTTGAAGGACAAGGAGACTTTCCAGGAAACAGCTTTCCTGCACTTATTTCTGTGTCTGATCATTTTATGTTTTTCTGTTTGTGTGTGTTGTGTGTGTGTGTGATTCACACAGGAAGGCTCAAATTCAAATTTGCAGCCCAGGTAGGGAAATCATATTGAACTTCGTTCCAGTTATTAAACGATCACAGCTCCAATCCACTCTTGCATGCTGCTTTGGGAGATGGGGGCGGGATTCTACACCCCATTTCTGCTTTGCCAGCCTGTTTCTTGTTAGACTCTGTGCTAGCAGATGTTGGGGAGATGGCAAGACTGGAGGAGGGAGGGGGCTTGCTCTTTCCTGTTTCTCCTTGGCTCCCTGTCAGCTTGTTGTATCTGTGACCTCAGCCCAGCAGCATTCTCCATCCCAGCCCGGCAGGGCCCCCCTGTAGCAGCAGCTGAATTGAGTCTGCAATTTCACCACCCAGCTCCCTGCTCAGAGCCCTCAGGTTTGTCATTCCAACTAGTTCTCCTTTTCCTCTGAGCCCTGGGGGTGGTCGTCACTTCTAGAAAGTATACCTTTGTAATAAATTTGGTTTTTATCTTTTTAGTTCCCTAATTAACAACTGCACACATAGCTATGAATTCTTCACGTTAAATTCTTTCTGCGGAAGTCACTGGTGTGGTCTCTGCTTCTTAATTGGATACTGGCTGGTACAGGCTTCATAGCCTTCAAATCTACGTTCTGCTTCCTCCTGCTCACTGATATTGTTCTCAGTCCTGTTTGGATTTATGGGTGTGAGCATCTTAAAGGTAACACAAATATTTTATGAATTACAGTGGCCTCAAAAAAGAAACACTAGTGTTTAATAAAAACATAGTTTTAAAATTTCATCTATCAGTGTGATAGGGAGAAATCAATCAATGGTTTTGTTTGATAAATTAATCGCTACCCGATACCCAGTTTTTACCTACAGTACAGGCTCTGGGCTAGCACTCCATACGGATGACCTACCTGCCAACTCTGTGAGGCAGATGTATGACTGTTACCCGTTTTACAGTAAGTCTCCTCAGGAGTCTTGGTAAGATAAGTAACATTCTGAAGTCAGAGATAGTAAGAGCAGAACTGAGGTTGGACAGCAGGCTAGGCCAAATTCTACGCAATTTTGCTTTACCTGGATTCAGGTCTTTACTGGGGGTAATGTGTGTGCCCCTTGTAGGTAATTGAAATAAGCAAACTTGTAGACATCAGGGAACTCAGAGGGTCACAGTCAGGTCATTTGCTGCAGCTGGACTCTTTTGCTACCATATTCCCTTTTACTATGACATCAGGTGAAATAATTCTCTTAAAATATTTAAAAAATAGTAATATATATAATTTTTTGTTGCTTAGACACCTATAAGCAGTTTCTTCATTGTATTGTTTTTTCTTCTTACTTTTTTCTAATTTTTTGTGCTCTAATATCTCAGAACTACACAAAATGTCCATGAGCCCAGGTAGACTCAACTTACTCACCAGCATCCCATACAGAGAGGCTAGGGCACATTACTATCACACAGGGGACATGCTGAACTGTCACAAACAGCGTCTGGGCACTGATCCACCATCAAAATCCCCTTTCTCAAAAACATGACCTATTGACTTTCAAAGACCAGGACAAGCTCCATTGTACTTTGCAAACTTGGAGCTATGGTTGGAATAGCAGTGCTCTGCCTGCTAAATATTCACAGGTGCTCAAGGACATCTTAATAGAGATGTACACAAACATTGACATAGGTCCTGGAAATTAAAGGTACACAAATAAGTGAAAAATGCAAAAGCGTTTCTAGAAAAGGAGGACTATCTGCACGTGCATTATAAATGTCATCTGCTGCTTTAATTGACCCTCTGCTTAGCACTGTATATGGGGCGTTTCAAACCAATATCACTTGAAATGTGTTAAAACCATCACCTGGCAATTGTCTTCCCTAGAAACCAATGTTTCATGGTAAATAAACAATGGACTCCAGAGAGTAGTTATTTTTAGAAAAAAATTTAAAAGAGAAGAATAAATGTGGTGATAATAGGGAGAAAAGGTCAAGGAAATAGATACAACCTGTCACAGAATCTGTTTGGGGCTGAAACAAGGGGGGAGGAGTAGGGTTGTCATTGGCCTTTAGTGTTTTTGTTGCTGAGTAAGTGAAAGTCAATGGAAAATGAAGTTCTTCCAATTTCAAACTGTTACAATATGGTTACTTTCCTACCCTACAGAGAATCCCTAAAGGCACCAACCCAGTCACAAATCGGTACACATCAGCATTTTGCATAAAAGGAAACATCCATACCTGACTCAAGCAAGGACGAAATCAATACAGAAACATTTCCAGAGAAGTCCTGCAGGTTTTTTATGCATTTACAGCTAGTATATCGTGCAAAAAATTTTTCTGACTGTGTAATAAATCAACTTTAGATCCACAGTCCCTAAACCTCCATGATTTCCTTTATCATCACCCAGAGAGCACCCTGCAGACAGTAAGTCGCATTTTCCCTGCTGTTTCTATCCTTATTAGATGGTTTATCTCACTGCTGGTTTTTTGTGTTGTTTTTTTGTTTTGTTTTGTTTTGTTTTTTGATGGGTTTGAATACAGGGGTTAAATTCAGATCTTACAGTTTTTCTTCCACTGCCTCCTCCAAAGCCAGCAGAATATCATAAAAAGACCATTTAACCAACTCCAGAGCCAAAATGCTGTCCTCAGCTATCTGGCTCAACCTAAACTTCTCCGTTAATAGAATTTGCATTTGATTTTGTTTACCACTGAATGTCTCAACTACCAGCATGAATCAAATGATTAATTTAGACATTCTAAATAGAATAGTTGGAAATGATCTCACAAGTATATTAAATAAAGATAGCATTTTTAAAACTTCAGAAAATTTTGATTTTTTAAACTTTTATTGGTGCAAAAATATATTGCCCTAAATGTCATTTGAAAAAAGAAAAGATTTGATGCTTTTAACAAAATGGGAGCATTTATGTAAAATGTGGCTAGCACATCATATGAAGATATTATTATTGAACAAGAAAGAAAAAATATTTTCCTCTTAATAACTTAGCAGCCATGGGTGCCTGAGAAGAGCAAGACAACCAATCAATCAGCATGGTTTGTTTAAGTTAGAATCCTGATTTTAGGTCATACTTCCTTGCTATACAGCGCCAAAGTATTGTTTTGCCAATCACATCTGTTTGTATTAGAGATATCCATGTAATTCTCCAATCGTGCCTCAGTTTCCTCACCTGTAAATTGGCAATACTATTGGTTGGTTGAGGGAATATATAAAATAATACTTAAAAATCTGCTTTGATCAATATCTGGCATATAATAGGTGCTCAATATCTGTTACTATTTCTAGTGCCTTATTAGATTTTAAAATCCTTAAGGGTTTAAACACTTTTTTGTCTATAGTGTGATTTCCTGAAAGCTAAGCAACTAATGGACCCTTAACTAGTATTTGTTAAGTTAATTGGTACTCAAAAACTTTTGAAGTCATACTGAATTTTACAATGGGCAAATAGCCCAATTTTACACTTAGTTTAAATAATACTTAAATATATAAAAACTTAAAAAAAATCCACGTGTATAATGTAACCAAAAAAGGCCTTAAATAAACTCTCCTAATCACCCGTAGCTTACCATCCTGTTTTCAGGGTCCAGTTCCAGTTGCCTTCTCCTCTATTAAATTCTTCTTGACCAGCCCTCATTCATTTTTCACAAGATTACAGCGTTTATGTAATGTATCCCATTATTCCTGGTTTTATAGTTATTTGTGTACATGTATATTTTTCCTTGAAAGCAAGAACCATAAAGTATTAATATTTGTTTCCTCTAAAGTCTAAGTTCAATACCTTGCTCATATTAGGCCAAAATAAATGTTTGCTGAGTGAATGAATGACTCAGCGAACACATATTAAGCCAGGCCAGGTACCTTGATGGCACAAAGCGTCATAAGGCACTATCTCTGCTGTCAACACTATTGCAGCCTCATGTGCTTTTGTGTTTCTCTGTACATGGGCCAAGAGTAGGAACCAGCAGTTGAAACTGAACGTGCTCCAGGAATCATGGAGACACCCTGCTAAATGCTAGAGTCATGAACTCCTGTACATGGGATTAATCCTGAATCCTGGGAGAGATTTGGGGAAAAGAAGGAACGCTCTTTGACGAGTGCTGAATTATTTCAGCATGGCTAAGTGTGGTCCCCTTTGAAGGTATAAGGGGTTGGTGTGGGTACAGGCAGGGCTGTCTGGCAAGACATATTTGACCGCCACTCGCATGGGTGTTATCATCAGCTAGCAAAAAATTGGCATCGGATCGGATAATTGTGACAATTCTGCAAACTAGAAGTTCATGAGCAGAAACAAGAGGCAGGGGAAACTGAAGTGGAGTCTCTCTCAAGATGAATCAGCCTTTACCAATGCAGGTTATGGGAGCAGAGTAGTAGACGGGGCTGTAGGCAGAGGAGAATATTCCAGAAGCTGCCCAGGTTCCACACAGATAGTCAGCACAGTCTAATGAAAATTTTGATGCAAGCCACATAGAATTTGATGAAATTCCCCAGTAGCCACTTTTTTAAAAGTAAAAGGAAAGAAAAAGAAAGTAAAATTAATTTTAATACTATATTTTGTTTAACTCAATATGTCCAAAATGCTAAAGTTTAACATATAGGCAATATGAAAATGTTCAAGAGATATTTTACATTTTTTTCACACTAAATCTTTGAAATCTGGCATAAACTTTACCCTTAGCGCGCATTTCAATTTAGCCTTCCCACGGTTCAAATTCTGAACGTACCCGTGGCTAACGGCTACCACGTCTGACAGTGCAGGACTGGAGAGCCATTTGGAGCCTTTTACTCTACCCTAGGAATGAACTACGAGAATATAAAGTGGAGAGATAAAAATAGCTTTTTAGAAAGTTCCCCTACTGCTGGAGCTGTGTGGAGAATGAGCTGGGCAGGCCTGAAGAAAGCCAGGAGACTGGGGAGGTCACGCAGGTGCCCAGCAGGGGACTTGGGGTGTGGAATCAGGTGGCAGTCGCAGGGATGGAGGGAAGAGCGGAGATGAGGGCTGGGAGGAAACGCAAGGGCTGGGAGGAAACGCAAGGGCTGTCGACTGGCCACACACGGGCTGGGGAAGGAGGGTGCGGGGAAGAGGCAGGTTCCTGAAGTTCACGCCTGAGGCCTGGGGACGGTGGTCGCTCGGTCAGGAAATGACGGGGAATGGCAATGAGCTTCGGCTGGACATTTTGACTAAGTTACCTATGGTTTTGCCAAGTTCAGGTGCCCAGCAGGTTTTTAATTGTACGTTCTAACCATAAACAGAGACGGTGTTTTACGGGCACCGAAGTTACTCCTATGGATCAGCACTCCTAAGGTAAGAGCGTATCTTGAGAATCAGTTTAAGCATTTTCAATTCGGTCAGAATGCCTTAGTTGAAACTCCAACTCTGCCCCTTATTAGGTAACTTTGGACATCACTTAATTTCTGTGTGCCTCAGTTTCCTCAGCTGTGACATAGATTGGTAAAATGTTCAAAATGATTCCTAGCTTGAACTAAGCGCAATTTAAATGTTTGTTAAATAAATATGCTTTAGGAAACCTTACAAATGTGTGTGAACTCTTTGAAAATAAGATGATGCATCTTCATTGTCTAAAGTATTTAGATCTTAACCGTATACCAAGTGATAAAAAAATGCTATTTCTATTTCTAATTAAATTCTAATATTTTCATTAACCCGATTGGTCAGAAAATGTTTTTTTTTAATTATATTTTTATCTTCTGAATATGGGTTATTGCAATGGCAAAAAGCCTTTAGTAACTGATACATTTTTCATATTTTAAAAAACATTTTAGTAAAGTACAATGATAAAGGGTAACAGTTAAAGTAGGATTTCTATGAAAGATTTGACTTTGGGCAATAAACACAAAATGCAATACACAGATGATGTATTACAGAATTGAACACTGAAAACCTAGATAATTGTATTAGCCAATGTCACCCCAATAAATTCAATATAATTTAAAAAAAACATTTTTTCATGTATATTTCTTTCTTCTTTCTCTGAAATTTAGAATGTTCTCTTTGTTCTTAGTTTTTTGGGACAATAAAAACATTAATAAAAGGAAGTGTCCAACTTAATTTGTATTTTGTTCTGTTTTATTAAATACCCATTACATTCTATACTAAACATCCCAATATAATTAAGTCAAGAACTAAAAAAAATAAAATAAAAATCCAGTAATCATTTCAAGATACTGTGTTCTTAGTTTTACGTTATAATGCTGTCTAACATGTGCCAGGCTCCGTATTAAGTAGTTTAGGCAAGTGCTGTAATGTCACACTGAGCAGGTTGGAATGTGGTTAATTCTATTGGGGGTGTGTGGGTCAGGGAACAAAAGGACACACACATACACACACGAGCTGGAGCTGGGCCTCTCAAGTGCAGTGTACATTTCCTGTGTGGGTTGAGTGGGAGAAGATGGGTAGACAGAGCCTGTAACCATAGAGAAAGAGACACTTTGCCTGCCCACAATGAGCAATGAGCCATTGGTTAATTGTGTTGTTGGGGGCAAGCTTGTAAGTGGCTAATTACAAGACAATCTAGTCAGTGCTTGATAAATGGGACCATTGTCCTATAGTTAGAAGAGAAGAGGCGGGGTGGGGTGGGAGGAGAAACAGAGTCCTTGGGGAAATTAGGGAAGGCTCCACACAGGAGGCAGTCCCTCGCATTCAAGACTCTCAATCTCTAATGCTTACAGCACAAATTAACTCTTACTGAGGAAGTCAATACATTATATACAGTCACATCAGTTTTCTCTGTTATGATATTAGGGATAAATCCCCGCAAACACCTTTCCTCGGATTTCCCACGAATACTCTGATGGTGAAGCAGCCCTGGACTCATTTGTTTTATTTAGGAATTTAGTCTTTTGAACAACACAAATCTTTTACAAGCGGTAGGCTCTCCCAAGATGCAAGCCGAAAGCAGCACCAAACAGAGGCTGATGACATGGAGCAAGGGAGAATTACATTTCTATTTACTTGTGGGAACAAAAGGGTGGGAAGGAACTTTAGCTTCGATTTATCTTGGAGACCTGGGTCTTCTTGCTTTCAGGTGCTGTCCTGAATTGGATGCCTTGATTGCAACTTTTCCCAAGTTCTCACTGCACTTTTCCTAGTCAGGAAAACCCTTCAGTGACCTCACTTTCCAGAGTGCCTCCCTGTTGGGCACGTCATTTTATTCTGAGCATTAAACTACCTTCAGGGTAGCTGTTTCCAGTATAGGTAAACCAGATACTTGAGACAAAGTGGGGAGACACGGTGGTGGGTGTAACTTTCATTGGGTTTACACAGAACTACTATTTACATCCACCCTCAAAAACACTGGTCCTAGTAGCTCTAAATCTATAAACACATACAAGGTGGGGCAAAAGTAGATTTGCAGTTGCAAGTGTGCAAAACACAGAGTTTATTCTTGTATTATTATTTATTATTATATTATTTCCATATGAATAACTGTAAACCTACTTTTGCCCCACCCTGTATAGAAGTCGTTTCTCAAATGGATTTAGATCCAGATTTAAAAAGAGTTGAATTTCTGTGTAAATAAGTAAATGACTCTTGAATGTAGTTCTGTTAGAGAACTCTGCTGCAATATGGCAATTATTTATTCAACTTTAAATTAAATGCAGCAAAAATAGCAAGTGCATGAAACCTGAAGCCAGAAATCCTGGGGTCTCTATGTGATGTTGAGCAAGTCACTAGACCTCATCTATAAAATGAAATGACAAGCTTGTTGTTTCCTAAACTTAGCTTCAGTTCTGCCATTATATAAGCAAAATATCTATATAACAGATAACTTGAGTGATTGCCCAATTTTTATGCTGCAAATATAGTAGAATTATTACAAATACAAGGTTTCTAAATTCAAGAACAAAGTTATTGATATCATTTTTGATCCACTTATTTAGTAACCTAATTTATAAACCTAACCAATTACTAATGATGCCTTTAGGGTTTTTGTAGGATTATGGTAGTAAGTTAAATAAAAAAATTAAAAATGTAGCTGCCTTATGACCCAGTGATTCTACTTCTGAGTATATATCCAAAGAAACCCCAAACACTAACTCAAAAGAATATATGCACCCCTAAGTTCACTGTAGCATTGTTTACAATAGCCAAGCTATGGAAGCAGCCCAAGTGCCCATCAGTAGATAAGTGGATAAAAATGCTATGGTACATTTATATAATGAAATACTACAAGATCATTAAAAATAATGAAATCTTATCATTTGCAATAGCATGGGTGGATCTAGAGGGTACTACTATAAGTGAAATAAGTAAGTCAGAGAAAGACAAATGACATATAATTTCACTCATATGTGGAATCTAAGAGCAATGTAAATGAACACACAAAACAGAAACAGAATCACAGATACAGAGAACAGACTGATGGCTGCCAAATGGGAGGGATTTTGGGGGGACTAGGTGAAAAAGGTGAAGGTATTGAGAAGTACAGATGGGTGGTTTCAAAACAGTCATGAGGATGCAAAGTACATCATAGAAAATATAGTCAATAATATGTGCCAGGCAGGTACTGGAAATATCAGGGGGACACTTTGTAAAGTATATGATTATTTAATCACTGTGCTATACATCTGAAACTAATACAAAATAATATTAAATGCAAACTGTAATTGAAAAAAATTTAAATTGAAAAAAATAATAAAATTTTAAAAATAAGTTAAATGAAATTAGGCTAACTTACTAACTTAAACTTTTATAGGAACATTTTTGGCATATCTTATCTACTTTATGATCTATCATAATTGACAACTTAATCCAATTACAAGGAAAAGTTGGCTGCTTGAAATATGCATTTAAGAACCTAAATCAGGGGCTTGGCACTAAAAATTAGGTACGGGAAGAATCGAGTACTAATATGAGGTTCTAAATATAGAAGTGTGTTCACTAATAAGGTCTAGAGCTTGAAAATTAGGCCAGCGTTGTGCTTTACAAGCTAAATAACCACAGTTAAAGCTAAAATTGGGAACTTTGGACAAACATTTATGTTGCTGCTTTGAAGTTTAGAAAAGTAATATGAGTAACTGCAAACAAATGTCACATTGATTTTTATTTGGGTTAATTACCAAAATTTAGTGTGCTTTTCTTTTTATATATACAGTATTTTGAATGACTAATAGCCTTTGAATGATTATAGAACTCTCTTGCTTAGTTTATAAGTACAGAAAAATTTTATTTTTAAGTTAAATATACATTTTGTTATTTTATAAAGAAAAACAATTTCTTGCAAGCATTTAAGGAAATAGAGTGGTAATTTTTTTTAGTAAAATCTTATCATATGGGCCTAAGGAAATTCTGGCACATAGAGATGCTCAACAGAGAGAAATGTATCTTCTGATTAGGACTCTACTATTAGCCAATATTCATAGACCCTCAGTGTCTTCTAGTACCCGGGAGCCTTGATTTATGTCGTATATTAAAAATACATACATCCTTGACTTATGTTGTATATTAAAAATACATACATAGCCCTGGATGGCATGACTCAGTTGGTTCGAGTGCTGTCCCATATACTGAAATGTTTTGGGTACGATCCCAGGTCAGGGCATGTATGAAAGGCAAACCTTTGAGATGTGTCTCTCTCTCCCTCTCCCTCCCCTCTCTCTCTATAATCAATAAGCATATCTTCCAGTGAGGATTGAAAAAAACACATACATCATTAAGTTTGGTGTGTGTCTCTCTATGTACCTCCCAGAGTCTTCTGGTTAAATACTTAATCCTCTGGCCTCACTTTACTATATGAATTTCTGTCCTAGTCTTGTTTCACTAAGCTTAACAGGACCCTCTTGAGAAAAAACTGGGCCCTTCTGTCCAGTTAATGGGAATTACAGTTTACAAACAAGTTAGCAATGGTGTTGTTAAGCGGATGTTAGCTGCCAAGTACCATTTAAGATATACTTTTCATTTTCTCTGAAAAAGCCACATTGCTTTGAAAGTCCTTCCAGATTTCTTTAAATGAAACCCAGAATGTATTAAATTAGAACCATCCCTTAAGGATACTGATTACATACTGATCTTTTAGCAAAGTATGCAAACAAGCCAGCCTCGAGATTTGTAAAGAAAATGGAATTATTTCAAATAACTTCCTAATAATGAAAAGAGCCACTTAAATATACCCCTGCTTATCAGCTACATAGATGGGTTTAGGCCCTTACTTTATTTCAGATTCTCATGTTCAGTGTAGGGACAAAAGGCTGGCCTGGACTCAGAGCAGGGTGCTCGCTACTTTGGAATTTGCTCGCCATGGGGTAACACAAGAGAAAGCACATTGACTCTGGAGCAAGAGGCCGGGTCCATTTAGTCAGGACATTTCCTGGGGGCTGGACTACAGGAGGAGTGATATGGTGTCTGAGACACAGTGGAAGAAGCTCGGGGCTAACCCATTTTGTCAATATGTTCAGGGTTCTATTTGTGCTTTGTTATTTTAGGTGTTCGTTGCTATGACCTGAAAGACGTGCATATTTTGATCACTGTGTTCTTTTGCAAGGGCAGATTTGAAAATCATGTGCTTCCTTCCATTAAGTGAGAGAAAGTTAATTCTTACGTGGGATTCATTCTTTCTAATGCTAAGTGAGATGGTCTGTTTGCAAGGTTGCAGGTTTTTAATGCTCTCTTTTTTTTCTTCCCCCTATTCTGGTAGATATTCAGAAAGTTTTAAAATAAAATTCCACTGTAGCATGCAAACTTCCTTTCAACAAAGCATAGTCTTAAGTTTTCTTTTGTATAACGTGGAATTCTGAATCTGGCACCAGTCCTAAGTCAGTCATTTCCACCAAACCAGTAAAAGGATTGTTTTTGAGGCTGCTCTTCTGATAGACGCATTTTTACAGAGACCCTGGTACATATTTCCAGATGTAATTTTGGATTAAGATTAAAATTAAATTTGAATTTTCAGAAAAGTACTGAAATTTTGGTTTTGAAATCACTCATTAAAAATCTTGATCATTTAAGGATATTATTCAGATAACTGTACTGGGAGAAATAATAGTTATTGTAACACTCATTTCATGGATAATAACGAAAAGTATTCACATTTTTTAAGTTAAATAAGTTAGTGTAGGTCACAAAAGTGAGCCCCAGTTCTTGCTGGGATTATAACTCCTAAGGGGGTGCAACTTTCAATTCTGATTAAAGACAATGGCCTAAAATAAATTAGAATGGTCCCTGAAATGTTACATGTGAATAAATATTTTAAATCTTTAAATAGCTATTTTGTGTGTTTTTTTACTTTGAAAACACAATGTATAATAGTACAGTTACATTTGACAAAGAGGATTAAGATATATTCCAAAATTAATTTTACTCTTTTGTAGCTTTGAACCAATCAGTTAAAATGATTTAATCTTGACTTCGGCAATTAAACTTCGTATATAATGAAAAGGCAGTGCTTGTTTATGGAAGAGAAAGTAAGTGATGCAAGGGGTGTTACCACTGGAAGTTTATGAGTCTACAAGTCAGCAGAATAAAAGACTGCAGCCTTAAAGGGAGGCATGTCCATGTGTTACCATCGTAGTTAAGTATTTGAAAGCCCTTGCGACTTATACAGACTCTGCACAGCTCCTACATGTATCATGCAAATATTTAGTTCCCAGGGAGACCTTTAAGAATAGATCATACCTGGGAACCTTTAACTTTGGTTATTTTAAAATATATATTAAATAAATTATCCTTATTTGGAAATTATATTACTGTCAGAATCGGCCAGAAATAATTTTATGGTATTTAAATAGTTATTTTATATTCCTATGAAGAATTGATTTGCTGTTCACATAACTTTAAAAACTGAGGTCAGAAGCAAAACAAAACATAACAATACCCTCCCCTAAATTACACAGAAAGAAACTCATATGCTCTCAAGCTGAATGATTTTTCCCATTAAGGTCTGGCCTTGCTTGTGCAAGACACGCTCCATTATATTTTTAAGGTTGTTCTATAAAGAAAACATTTTTATTTAATCATTATCCACATGCAACATGAAATTCTGTTTAAAAACCTTTTAAAAATATCTTTGCCCATCTCAAGATCAGTTACGAAAACGTGCCCTGTCAGTCACAAGCGAGTTGTCCCATTTGCAGCGGTGCTGGACGGCAGCCTTACTCGCGCTTATACAGTGAGGGAGGCTCTTCGGTAATTCCCGGGCGCCTTTTCTTTGGGTTGCTTTAAACACGGGTGTGGTGAGCTGGTTGAAAGAGACAGGGCGTGTATGCGTTCGGGCCTGTCTGCTGATCTATCGTCTTCATCAGGATGGTATGATGTGTTATAGCTGAGTGTGTGAGCGATTGCACGATTTTTACTCAGATCTGCTTCATTCGGAACAAAATCTTGAGAATATGCGAAATGCACCCAAAACTGTCCCATTCTCTTCTTTCCCCTTCCTTCTTTTCATATACTAAATACGACCCAATTCACGAGCAGGAAAGCAGATACTCTGTGGAAAACAGAGGGAGATCACAGATGCATTAGCATAGACAAACTGCTGCAATCAGTAAAGTCTGAAGCTGACACACTTATAGAGCCCTGCTTGCCAAAAATAGGATTTCATTTGTACTGTATTTTTTCCCCTGAACCAGTTTTGCCAACGCTATAGGAAATGCCAGCTTTGGGCATGCAGCCCGGGGAACACAGCGTTTCAGTAGGTGGCGCTTCAACACAGCCCACCTGCTGCAGGGTTTACACGTGGACTCAACTTTCCAATACCTGTGGTGCATCGAAGAGGCTTGGCCCACTTTGCTAACATTGCAGCTAAATTGTCGTCTCTGGCAGTAACTACCTCGCATGCAACTGAACCACCTAGGCACTCAAGACTGTTAGTGTGTATCCTTGGTAATTATTGTAACACACACATCCATATATACCTTTACCAGCTCTACTTCTGAAAATAAAAACCGGAGAAATTTTATCTTACAATGTCAATGGTATTTCAGTAATATCAGCTTCATATTTTTTATTGGGTTATATCGTATTTGCATGTATGCATGTCATTATTTTTTCCCTTAAAAACAATGTTGCAGTACTTTTGCAGCATTTAGTCTTAGTGATAGCATAGAGATTTCCTTTCTCAAATAATTTTACTATTTAAATAAGTGGGGGGAAATATGAAAATAGTAATAGTTCTTTTATTAATTTGGGAAAAGGAACCCTCTGCAGCAACGCTTCCCAATATGTCTATAAATGACATAAACCAGGATGATTAAATGGGGGACAAACAAGAAGAGAGATGCCTGGAGTGAAATGTACCAAAAGGAGCTTCGCTGCAAAAGAAAGCTCCCTACGGTCCATTGACCCAAAGATACCTGCAAATTCTGTTTGAAGAGGTGAAGAGAGAACAGGACACTATAGCAACAACTAGCCACTCGTCTCTAAAAAGATGAGAAATTGATAACTATCCCAGTTTTCACCCAATTTGTTGTCCAACACCCAGAGCTCAGAACATTAGTACAGGTATTTCATATTGTTATGTAATATGCTAATGTTTTCTTGAAATCTTCTAAATATTCATTAAGTAGGTTTTCCATTTGAAAATATGGTGTTTTTAGGAAAATGTACCCTGCTTCTCTCATAAACTCTTTGCCTTTCAATTTGCTGCTTTCATATAAATTGAATTAAAAGAGACATTTCAGGGTATTAGACAGAAAAGCAAGTGAATATAAAATAACTTGCACAACTGTTATTTAATAGATCATATTGATATAAAACTATATCTACATAAAAAGTAATAATATTTATAATTGATATGGAATAAACTAATTAAATGAATGAAATAAAAAGAATAAAGTTTTTGTTTCTCTTAGATCATGATGCTTGCTTTATAATTCATAGAAATGTTAAAAAATTAACAGAATACATCTTGTGTTCTATTATATTTTTTAAAAAATTTAGAAAATACGACATAATAATACAATAAATCATAGCAACATACTGATTTTAAAATAATCATTGACTCAAAAATATTGAGCATGATTTTTTCATTTTTGTAAAGGCCAATAGAAGAAAATTCAGCATCAGCTGTCTTATCTCGTTTCCTCTCTATTTCTCGATAGACTTATTTCTGATGAAAAAAAATAAACTGAAATTCAATTTTGAAAACTTTCTTCCTCAAGTGCACAGTATGTATCACGGCTTCGACGTAAGTTTTATATTATTTTCCTAAGAAACATATCTTTCTTTTGAATGTGCCTATTCAACTGTAATGCTCAGCCTCTATTTCTGCATATTTGTAACATAACTTCCAGAAGAGGGAAGAAAGCGCTCTTAAATTCCACATCTTTGCTGTTAGACTATATTGACATCCCTTGCTTCGTTGACTTTTTATTACAGTCCTGAGGTTAAAAAAAAAAAAAATTGCCAGTGTCAGCTCAGCTCCGGGCTCTGGTTGCGGGTGCAGGTCCCTGGCGCTCCCTCTTTGCTCCAGCTCCATGGGTTTTCCCCGCCCCGTCTTATTTTCCATAGGAGGAGCTTAAGCACAAACTTCAAGGGTTTAGGACTTTTTTTGGGTCCTTTCCCAAAGGTTTCAGATCGCAGAATGCAACCTGAAGGGGCGCCCCGCATCTGCGGGCGGGGAAGGCCGCGCTCCCGGCTCCCCGCTCCCCGCTCCCCGCTCCCCGCTCCCCGCTCCCCGCTCCCCGCTCCCCGCTCCCCGCTCCCCGCCGAGCGCAGAGCCGGCGGCCGCCCCCGCCCGGCGCGCTCCCCGCTCCGCGGCCGCAGCGCGAGGCCGTCTGCCGGGAGCCCGGCCTGATGAGGGTCCAGCGTGGGGCTAAACGAGCTCCCCCGCTGCCGGGTGCGGGCTCAGGACACCGCCGCTCCCGGGAGCCGCTGCGGCCCGAGCCTCTGTCGCGGCACCTGGCAGCCGCCCGCGCCTCGCCTGCGAGTCCCTGCGGCGGCGGCCGGGGCGTGGGCGCGCTCGCCTTCTCGCTTCCACCCTCCCGCGCGGGGCCTGCGCTTCCCCGCCTCTTCTGTGCCCGATGGTCTCCCCGCGCGGCTGCTGGGCCACAAAGACTGCCTTTTGGAAGTATACTGTGAAACTGTTTATTATTATTATTATTATTATTATTATTATTATTATTAATGTGGGTGGAAAAAGCAGGAAAATGGAAGAGAGAATGATACTGACTGTTCCACCCAGGGGGTGGTTCCGTTGCCTTTGGAGCCTCCCAGCTAAAGGCATACATTTTACAGAGAACCGCAGGAGCCCTGGGCTTGAAACTTGTTGAATACAAAGATGCGAATTAACAACTTGACTTTTAGGCGGTGCCCTTCCCCCTCCCACACCCCATCTCCCCTTCTTTATACCTGGCCACTTTCATGCGACCCCTCACGCCTGCATTTAGGGTTTTCTAGGATATGACAAATGGGTGGTTTTAGAATTCTCTTCATTAAAAAAATTTTAAGCCAGCTCAATCAAATTGGTTAAAAATCGAACGTTCAACAATGCACTAGTTTACTTTGGTTCGGTCACTCTCTGTATTTGTAAAGTGCGTGAAGAAGTGGACACATTTCGAAAGATTCTAATTTCTGGGTACACTGAATGGACAGGTTTTTGTTTTTGGAAGATACTTTTATTGGATAAATGTAGATTCCCATCACAACTTGAGTTGCTGTATGAAAATGACTACAATAAAAATTAAAACAAGCTTCCAAATCCTAGAAACATTTCAAAATGCATTTTCTACTCTTTTAATATTTGTAACTCATTGAACATAAGTAAATGCTTTGATGCTAATTCTTATATTTTCATATTGCCTGTAGACAATTGTATCTGAGTTTAATTTGTTCAAATACATGATCTGTTTTTAGATCCTTTCTTACTGCTGTTATTAAATTACCTAGAGGCTAATATAATAGTATATTGTATCTTTTACCTAAGACAGTGGCACATCTAAAGAGAAAGAAAGTGAGGCAGAAGATACTAAAGTACTAAAGGTTAGATATTTTCATATTTAAAGTCCCTATTTTGAATTCTATTTGCTAAGGCATTTTTTATTTTATTTTATTTTTTTGTCATTCAATTTACATTCTGTCAGAAAACTCTAGGCCTTAAATACAATGTGTAATTTGCCTAGCTACAAGAAATAGCCCATTCTAATCTAAATATAAGTGATCTTTTCATAAGCTTCTTCTGAGAAATTCTAAAGAAAATCTTTTAAAAATCACATGCTTCTCACAGAAAGAACCCAACTGCATTGAGAACTTTCATATGGGCTTCAGGTGAAGCCCTGGGCGAGCCACTCGGTCAGTGATATCATCTAAATTAGATTGTTTTCTTGTAAATTGCATTGTGCAGAAACACCATCACGTTCCACATGCCGTATGCCCCATTTTAATTTATTCCCATGACAAAAACTTCATTAATATAATTTTGGAACAAAGTGAAAATGATAGGAATTTTCTGTGTCACTGAAAAACCAATCCTGCTTTCTTCTTAAGGAAATATTGCTTTAAAAATTTAAGGATATTCAGTTTCTAATTGACAAAATTCTTCTGGGTGCAAACATTATTTACAAAGTATTTTCAAGTCTGCAGAATTAAAATAAATTATTACAATATTTTTCTAGAGTTTATATATTAATTTATATATTAATTTGTAGGTTGCCTGGAATTTTTTAAAAGCTTCATTTTTTAAAATTTTTCTTAATAAATGTATTAGATTTTAACTATATATATATATATATATATATATATATATATATATATATATGCTTATGCTTTTTCAGGCTTGCCATGAACCAAAGTAAACGACATCTCTGTTAGCAGTCAGTTATAAGTGTACATTACTATATTATCATTTATCTCCATGTAAACGTGAAATAATATGAAATAGTAAAAATGAAAAAGGGACCAAATGTCAAGAAACTTATGATCATCCCAGTTCTGTCACCTAAAAGAAACATGGCCCTTTCTATTAAAAATTGTAACCGCCCTGAATTTACACAGTCCAGTGGGCGTCAGACACTTCTCTCCCTCCGTGATCTCATTCAGTCATCACAGCCACCCTTTGGGGTATCTCCACCCCCATTTTAAAGCCACTGAGTTTGGAGAATTTCAGACCTACGTAGGCAGTGTCACATGCACGAAGGTTGCAGAGCATCCGACTTCATACTTCAAGCCTCGAAATTTTCAAAACAAATTCTCATTCCACCTTCGCACATCCTTCATCTCTCCAGGACACAATTTTGAACCAGAAAGTTCAGGGTTTGGACCGGCACCTTTCTGGTTTTCATCTCAGCTGTAAAATTCTGAGCCTGCTGCAATTTGCAGTCACTAGCTGTCAGCGTCGCGAAGTGAGGGATGCTGCCCTGGAGCCTGCGGAGAGGGTGGGTGGGGTTGGCAACCAGCCTCCGGCCACCGGCATCCTGACAGTGCAGCATCAGCATGGAACAGATTGAGAGGGCCTGACGCCTTCTACCTACTGAGGCTTTTTTAAAAAAACTCTATTTTATTTATTTATTTTTTTAAATATATCTCTATTGATTTCAGAGAGAGGAAGGGAGAGGGAGAGAGGTAGAAAAATCAATGATGAGAGTCATTGATGGGTTGCCTCCTGCACACCCCCAACTGGGGATCGAGCCCGCAACCCGGGCATGTGCCCTGACCGGGAATCGAACCCCGATCTCCTGGATCCTAGGTCGACGCTCAACCGCTGAGCCACGCCTGGCCAGGCCTACTGATGCTTTTTAAATTATCCACCACCATTTAATGAATTAGCCTGTCTGGGGTGGGGGGAATCAAGAAAAAAAAGAAAAGAAAAGAAAAAAGGGGGTGGGGAGGGGAGGGGAAGGGGAAGGGAAGGGAGGGGAGGGGAGGGGGAAAGGAAATCAGAGCTTTTACTAACTATGCCAACACTTCCTAATTTGACCATCTACCTCCAAAATATTAGTTCAACAAATAAACCAGTAAATTTGAAAGAAGACATGGATTTTCTTTCAGTAAAAGCCTGTTTTAACACCCCCCTGCTAAACCCCTAGTTTCTCAAAACATCTTTCTGGTAAAACTGCTTTTGGAAAAAAATGACGTGTGCTATAATTAATCTTCTTTCCTCTTATCCAGTTACTTCTTGGTAGCTTATGGAAGTAGATTACCACCCCGTTAGGTCCATGGCCTGTCTTTGGTGTGCTTTTGCTGTCAATATGGAGAGTTAACATATGGATTTATATTCTCTAAAACTGGAAGATTAAACAAATCAGCAAGTTCATAGCTGTCTACAGTCCCAATTAATGTACATATATTTGTATACATTATGACAGCCAGGTCTCACCTGATATAAATAAATTTGGCAGCAAAATTACTTGATGCAAAAATATGTTTCAGTCTTTATCTAGCTTGGGGTGATCATTCAGACCACTCCTTTAGGTATATTAATGTGCTTAATAACAGGATGTTGCCCAGACCACTTTGAAGGTGCTTTATAGTATAATATACAGTATATGCTCTACATTACCCATTGACTGGTTGATTGATTGATTGATTGATTATTTTGGAGAGAGAGCAAGGGAAAGGGAGAGTGTGAAACATCCAAGAGAGAGGGAAACATGAATCACCTGCCTCCAGCATGCCCCATACTGCGGATGGAGTCAGATACCCAAGCATGTTGCCCAGACCTGGAATCGAACCTGTGACCTCTCAGCGCATGAGATGACTCTCAACCAACTGAGCCACACTGGCCAGGGCATCTGTATTACACTTTTAAAAAGTATGAAAAATAAATCAGGATTCCAAAACACATCCAGCACTAGGGATTTCATATAAAGAATATGGATCTGCATTTAGAAAACCTTAAAACCAGTGACTGACACACATACAATGTGTTTAATGAAATAAATATGTGAATAGTTTGGAAAAGTTTTATAAGTAAACCATATATCTAGTATATATATATTATATTGATAATTGTAAGTAATCATAGTATAATACATAAAAATGTATAATTTAAGATTTGGATTAATTTAATTTTTGATATCTCAGAATATGATAAGAGATCATTTTACCCTGAAATAATCTTATATACCAGAATATATTTTTTGCACAAGTAATAAAAAATTAAAACAGATTTTATATATATATATATATATATATATATATATATTTGAAATTCTTAAAAAAACCCCACAATTTCTGGTTTATTGATGTCCAGTAGATTGCTCCTACACTAGATTTTTTTGGTTTTTGCTTTCTTTTTATTTAGAGAAAAATATATTCTAGGTTTTGAAACCATAGCTTCAAGAAATGAAGGCATGTTAACCAAGCAAATGTGTAATTTACATTACATATATATTAAAGTTATTTTAACATTTCAACTTCCAACTGATTCAAGTTTTGCTCAATCCAATGGTGATGTTTCTCCTCAATCAGAACTTATGGAGACTCCTAATTTTCATGAAAAATAAATTTGTGGCTGGAAGATCATGGACATTTCTAAATGCAAGGAAATTACTGAAGAAGCATTGTAGAGAAATATGTATTATCTCCTTCTATGTGAGTGGGGTAATACTTTAAAAATATTATTTTATGCCATGTAGTTGCTGAAGAACCAAAAACTTATTTTGTTTATGAAAAATGTGTTGGTGCTCCGTATAAGTACTTTTAGTTGTTACCAATATAGAAGCACATTAATCTACTAGATATGAATTTGGAGCAATTAATTTTAGATCAACTGCACTGAGTGGTATTAAAAAAATCACATTGTAGTAATTTTTCCTTCTTTATTTTATTTTTTTCCATCACCATTTATCCCCCCATACTCTCTTCCACCTCTACCTCCCCCCAACCCCCTACCATAACCACACTGTTGCAATTTTAAATTATCTATGTGACCTGCCATTCATATGGTACAAAGCTTCCCTTAGCTGTCCATTGTAAGAAGGCAAGTGAGAGCAACTAGAAACATGGATGGCAAGGCAAGTTTCAAAACCATAGACATTCAGCAAAGGAGCTAGGGAGCACACCTCGATTATACAGAATTGTATCCAAAGGATACCATCCAACTCTACAATTTGGATACAGGTGTATAAAACAACGCCTACAGATTGCATTTTTTCCTATTATTTTTAACTATCTTCTTGAAATAGGAGTTTGTTTCTGCCTAGACAAGTTAAGACAATCTCATTATTTGACAAACTACAATGTGCTGATTGCTGGTTATACTTTTTTCCTCTGTTAAGAATCTTTAAGAAAATTCCAAGTATATTTTTTCTCTTTAAGGTAAATACTGTTTCGTTATTCACTATAGAGTATACAGAAATTCTTTGGAAGCTCTTTAAATTCTTTTTTCATGCATACCACAATTTCATAGTTGAGAATTCCCACATATCACCTTATGTTTGGGACAGCGCTTCGCTTTCAGCCAAGATCTGTAACACTCTTTACCATCACGAACCGTTCCTGTGTGCTTAGTAACAGTCATCACGTCACTCGGGGGCATGGAACGCCTCTATCTGCTCTTCAAGATTTGGGCACTTATGCTTATTAATTGGTGACAGATAGTTCAGGGTATAAAAACCAAGTCTTCATTATATCCCATTCGGAAATTCATCACGCTTCCTCTTTGTAGTCGAAATACTGGACTTATTCTATGCATTAGGCTCTATAGTCTCAAGTGGAATATAAACGTGTTTTAGGAGTGCCATATCACAGCCCATGTGGAGAGTAGAGAGCTCTCTCAAAACCAGGTTCACGTGGCCACATTACACCCCCACCGACCAAGCTCACAACTGCCACATAGTTCCCGGGGCAGTAAAAGGGCCCCGCTGCTCAGAGCCACGGAAGGGGCCTCTCCCCCCAAGATGCAGGTATCTCTGCCTCTCCCCCCAAGATGCAGGTATCGCTGCAAAACTGCGGACACCATTACAAGGCAGGGCGATTACCGTTTATACAGCGCTTAACAGTCATCAGTTTACATATAAAATGGCCTTACAGCCTGGGTATTATAGTCCCATTTCACAGCTGTGAAAACTAAGAAAGACCTTTCTGAGGAGGCGACAAAATCTGCGTTCCCAGCCTTCTTGATGCTGATACATGTTTGAAAGCTGGGATAAAGTGGAAATTGTGGGGAATGGCTTCCAGAAGTGAATGGCAATGAAACTAGACACAGAGCACGGGACAATGCAAGTTTTAAGAATTCAAGTTCTTTCCTGTTCCTACAGTTTCATTGTTTAATGCATTCTCTCTGGTGAGGGCACCAGGGAGAGTCAGTCAGCTCCGTTTATCCTATTGAACTTCTGTTTTTATTATTGTTGCCACTCATTCCTCTATATTTATTGACAAGTTAACCTTTTTCTTGGCCTTTTTTTTTGTAAGCAAAAATAAATAATAATTTTTAAAGGTAATTTATAAGCCCCAAAACATTTGAGTGGTTAACACCAAACTTGAAGTCATTTTCCTATCAAATTGTAGTTTACTTTATAAACCTCACATTGGAGGAGCTAACTCCGTCTCCCAGTTTTAGAACACTGACTTTATTTTTTTCTGGTGCATGCTTTCAAATTGCTAGGACTGACTGAGCTAATATATGACACAATCTACATCTTTTTGTGAAGCAAATCCACTGCGAATTCATTATGTTTTGAAGGGCAGAGGTATAGAAATACCCTGTGTCCAGTCTTGGACTTAGTAATAGAACACACTCTGCCGTGTTGGTTTTTTTGTCTAACTTGTTTGACAAGTTTTGTCCAAATAGTAAAGTGGCGACATGACCGGATCCTCCCTGAATCCAGGCATGGACAGCTTCTGCTTCAAAACAGGAGAGTTTAGATCTTTGACTGTATTTAGAAGGTGGCTTCTTGATATGCTAATTTAAATGAATTTGGGTTTATTTAATATGAGCAGTACTGAATGTAATCCCAATCTGTTTAGGATAAGCAACCCCAAACAAAACATGTTGAAGGCTACTCTTAAGAATCTGAGAATTATCTCATATTAGAAGTTGAATTCTGATGAGTTGACTGTTTCAGGCTCCTTTAAGTTAATTTTACACTGTTTTACACACATGCACACACACACAGAAATTTAAAGTCTCAAGTTATTTGCCAGGTACATTTCTGTAAATCAGAAGTTTTTCGTCTAATAGGATTTTAACTCTAGTTTAATATCCACTCACATTTTAACTGAGAGGCTACCAATTTTGTACAGTTCATGGCTTTTCATTATTATTTCAATAAATAATGCTCTAGGAGCATATCTTTAAAAGAAACTGAATATGGAGATTTTATAGTATGAAGATCTTAAGATGTAAAGAAATTTTCATGCTGAGATCATACCTATTCTGTAAAGTATATTAAATTTATAATGTTGCTTTGATTTTAAATGGAGTACATTAGTGTTTGTAACATTTTAATACCTGCAAAAAGTTTACCATGGATTTTGCATAACATTACACAGCACCCTTAACAGACCCAACCATATTTTCTACACATGGATCATGCTTGTCTCTGCCTTCATTTCTAGTTTAGCTTTTTTTTTTTTTTTTTAATCATTGCTTGAAAATTCACTCTAATAAGTAGGAAGAGTTATTATTTGGGGCAACTTGTGTCAGGCAGTGTAGTGAGATCATTGCACACATCACTGCATCAATTCTCACAACTCAAACAACTAGGAATTATTATGTCCATTGTAGAGAGGTTGGGATACGGAAAGATTACGGTCGCATTTAGAAAGTGGTAGATCTAGTTTGATACCAATTCAGACGGACATTAAAGCCATGCTTTTAACCACGCCATTATTCTTAGGTCAATTCATTCTCGTAAAATTTAATTCAGAAGAGAACAGAGAAGGGGTTAAGCTGAGGTAATGATTAGCTCTGTGGTTTAGAATAAACGATTTAAGAATCTGCCAGATTCTTAAGTCATTCTCTTAAAATTGGAAATAATCTCAAAACAATTTGCAAGTCCTAGCCAATCACTTAGGCAAGTGTGCTTGGAATTTACTAAGTTAATAACTTTTAAAATTCAAAATCCATTTATTCAACAATTCATACTGACCACCTAACTAGTGCTCTACTACAGGCGCCCCTCAAATATATGTGAGCAAGATGGATGGGAACTTGGCTTCCATGAATCTTGCATCCTGGAATGGGGCTGATATAAACAAATAGTACAAATATCCTCAAGATAATTCAAATTGTGAGACATCCTCTAAAGTAAATAAAAAGAAGATAATTTTTTTAAAAAAGAAAGTAAAAAGAGTGAGTGATAGAGAACACTTTGTATAGAGGCTGTTTTGATGCAGGTGACAATAAGCTTCTACAACCAGGAATTGTGAAAGTAAATAACCCTAAATAGATAATATAAGCTTGATATTGTGTATTTGTATCCAGACAAATTTGCCACTCTGTATTTACTTCTATAGAAAAATTGTTTTGAGTTACTATGGAAATTACCAAAATTCCTGTAATATTGTAATACAATTGATGACTGAGGACACTGAGTGTTGCTTTTCCTGTATTCCCCTTATTGTCAGAAAGCAAGCATTTGACAAAGGATTAGTAAGTATCCAGTTATTGGTAAAAGGATACCCTACACTCTTCTGTGAAGACCTTTCCTGGAGGGACACAGGTTTTAATAGAATGAGAATGGTTTTAATCACTTTTTTTTTTACATGTTCACAACTAAAGATAATAAATTCTTAAATGAATATAACATTCTGTACTCCAACGCAGTAGTGACATACCTATTAGACTCCATCCTTTTGAAATGTGTGTGTGTGTGTTGGTTTTAAAATTTGGCAGAATATAAGCAATGTCTTAAAATATAACATACAAGTCCATATAAGACACCGAGGGGCTGCTTCTCTTCTCCACTGTGATATACACAGACTTAAAATGCTTTCATATTTAAATGGCTCCTATGATGAAGAGTTTGCCATAAATGGAAGGTTGGCATCTATGCCATTTAAATAAAGAAAAATTTAGAAATAAAAGAATCGTGGATCTGGAAACATCTTTTTTCATCATTTCAATTCCTTAGCTTGGGTATATAAATTAGTTTTCAGAGTTGTAGCACATTTTTCATGTATTAATCTTGGGACTGTTGATTGTCTCTTTTCCTCCAAGAAAAGCTGCCTGGGCATTGGCCTCTCTGCCAGATCATCACTGCTCGTTCCATTTAGACTCTGACTGTGATTACTTGCAGCTGGGGTCCATTTGCAACAACATTTTTATATCGTGTACAAGATTAGAGCAAACAAACTGCTTTGACTACAGTACTCTCCAATTACATTAAATTTACTCACTGATGTCTTTATTTCCTTCCTTTCCAATTTAGCTGTGTAATGTGAAAATTGGCCCTATTTTTGTGCTTATTATGATGTTCCTAATCCTCTCTTTCTTCTCACACGATGTTAATTGCGTAAGAGGACTTCACAAACTCTTATACTGGGAAAGAGCAGATTTTCCTTTTTTTTGGAAGAATCCCAAAAATGAATCCTGCAGTTAACTTTCCAAGCTTTGAGGGGATATAATCTTAACATCTATGAAGAAAGCACGTAGCACCTATGTGTGCCGCTTTCCACGTCTCAGAACCGAATCACAGCAGTCTGACCTGACAAAACAGAGAAAGCTGTCCAGGGAATCCTGGGGTTAAGCACAGCAAATCCTGACGGAAGGAGTAAAACTCTAAATACAAACGTTAAAAAGATAGGAGAGGTGTAAAGAGAAAGAGTAAATAAAGGAAATACTTAAAGGGGAATAAAGGAAATACACAAAAAATGATGTTGCATATTTTGTGAAGTTGCAGAGAATCAAAGTGGACAGTCTGTTTCCCGGACAGTAAGAGGCCTTCTGAGGCACAGTGAGCGCTCTCTTGGGTGAAAAATACATGAAAATTTCCCATCGGACAAGTTAATGGTGAAAAAATCATTAAAATGAGATATTTTAAGATTCAAAAATAATTATTAAATAGATGCGTTGAGATCCTTAGTGTATGAGAACTACAGTTAACACCGCTGTGTGCTATACATGAAAATTGTTAAGAGAATAGATCCTAAGAGTGCTCATCACAAGAAAAAAGTGTGTGTGTTTTTCTTTTCTTTTGTATGTGTATGAGAAAATAATGTTAACTAAACTTATTGTGGTAATTATTTAACAATATATGTAAATCAAACCATTATGTAGTACATCTAATCCTACGCAGTGTCTCATGTCAATTATATTTCAATGCAAGTGGAAAAAAAGAGCTGTGTGATATAAAATTTAGATGCTCAAAAAATAAAAGCAATATTTTGTAATTAAAAACAGTGTAGCAGTTCTTATTATTCATATATATATATATATTTTAATTGGGTAAATACTGTTCAGACAGAGTTCAAGTATTCTTGTATTCTTGCGTAAGGACCCTCTCACATGACTTCATGGGTTTCTTGAGTTTGGAACACTAATTTTAAAGAAGATTATGACATAATAATTAGAAGAGCAATATAAATATTCTAGTCCCTTGTAAATATTATGTAATTTTATGTAATAAATCTTTTAAAAGTTAGATAATATTAGTGGTTTTTTTTTTCAGGTTGAGAAATGCTTGTAATGGAAGTCACTCTGAACAGAGAATTAGGAGATTCAGGCTCAGCCTAAGCATCTCTGTGCATTTGGTGTCTCACCTGGACAAATCTCTCTAATTGCTAATTTGAGCCTCACCTGCAAAGGTGGCCAAGTTTCTACCACTTATAATAATCAGGATGTATACAAATAAGTCAGCTTAAAACCACCCTCTGCTTTTTACAGTCATCTGAAAGCACCAATTATACTCTAGTTCCACCTATCTGCATTGTATTTATAAAAGCAATCCAAATTACTATTGTTGCTGTTGTTATAAAAACTCACCATCAGTAGTGTAGAAAGCAGAAGCCCAGTGACAGGGAAAGAGCCCTAGAATTTGGGTTCTCCAGCCAGGGTTTTGTTCTAGAAGTACCCCATGACTTAACAGGAAAGTTTAGGCCTCACTTACTTCTGTATAAAGCACCAGGTTTCAATTATAGTCCAGAAATTGGATTTTTCTCCCACTTTGTTTCTATGTTTCTAATGATATAATTGTAAACAGAATAAAATATGATTATTTTAAAGGAAAGTATTTTCTTCCTTAACTTGTACTTGTCTTTCCTCTTTTATTTCTCTTTGTTTTTCATTGGATTCTAATTTTCTGAGAGGTTTTATACTTGAGATTTTATAAATAATAACTAAAAATATAGATTGCTCAATTTTAATGTTTTAATTTTCTCCATAATTTATCATTGTTCTAATAAGTCTTATGCTATGAATATGAAGAAACTTTCAACATGTTTGATATTATTAAAAAGTAAATATTTTTAAATGAGAATATATTTTGTAAGAAAATAAAGATATAAAATAAAGCTTACTCTATGGGATTTTAATAGTTCACACAAAAAATTAATTCTCTACCTGACTTTCTTGTTAAAGTAATACTTATTTTTCTTCATTTGTGACAGAGTGAAAAAATAGAGATATAAGCTCTAAGAACCTATGAGAACTTGCCCAAGTTTTAACTCCCTGCCCCAAGACTAAAACCAGTTGCAGTATTTTGTGGCATATTTTCCAAAGCTTTCAAATAATGATGGATCCCTCTATATGTTTTTTAATGAGCTCTGCTACATTGGTACCATAAATTTAAAAATCAGTAATTATGGCTTCACAAATGAGACTGCATTCGATTTGGTTTAGGATTATGTTATATTACATACACTCATACACATGATCCATATTTAATACTCAAGATCAATAACAGAACCATTGCCAAACTCTACTTAGTTCCCCTAGCTTTGGGTTTTTTTTCTTGCCTGGATTTTAAACTTGTCTGATCCACAATCAAATGTTTTGATTCTCACTTAAACTCATCATTTACAACCCTGTGAATTTAGTTGTGAAATTTCACTTTGGATTTTCTTTTAAATACAAACGTTAAAAATAATGGGTAGAGTACACTTTCTCACTCTTAGACAGATTTTTATTCCAAGGATTTCACATATCTATTCGGTGTATCATATAGATAGTACAATGGTTTGCAGTTTACTAGCCAATATGGTTATAGTGAAAATCTTCAAAGGCTCAATTTTGTTCTCAGCTTCTGTTTCACTCCAACACACCCTTAAACAAGCCAACATAAATGACACAAGTGGAGAAAGCCTTGAATGCAAACCTCTGGAATCCAGCTCCAGACATATGGGAAATTATCTGGAAAACCCTGGCTCTTTTATGTAATTCTCTGTAAATTCATAATGTCTGGATGAGGTAATTCCTAAAGCACCTTCTATGCTACAGTTTTTGATTCTATAATTCCTGTTGACTTGTTTGATTTTAGACTTTTGTAATATCTCAATCCATATTCATTGTCTATAAAATGTAACTACTCCCACACTATAATTTTTATCTACAATTACTATGTTATTTACTTCTGCATCTTGCCAAACAATAGCTTATGTTTCCTTTAACAATAATCATTCCTGGTTTTCATCACAATGATCATTTTAATAATTAACCAAATCTTCCACTGTAAGTATATTCCTTATGCATACATACTGTTGTTGCTTGTTTTCTTTCACAGTATCCAATTCTTCTTCCTAAAAATGGCTCTTAAATATATGATTGTCTCAAAATTTTTATTGTAACTTTCTTCAGTTCCTAATAAAGTAGGCACTCAATAAATGTTGGGTGAAGACTATAATTAAATTACCTTTAAGCATTAATATTTTAGTAATTATAGTTAATAGTATATCTTGTTTCTTATTGTTTACATATTCTAGTACTTGGACAATTTATTTCAAAAGTTTATTATAAGGATGAAAAATGATACTGTCTATGAACAACATAAAGTTGTTTATTAATCAGATAATTTGAACAACAATATATACTGAACTCTGAAATTGAAATTAAGAGCTTACCTACAACCAAGATTATTCTACCCAGCAAAACTATCATTTAGAATTGAAGGTCTGATAAAGAGCTTCCCAGACAAGAAAAAGTTAAAAGAGTTCATCACCACCAAACCAGTACTACATGAAATGTTGAAGGGTCTTCTTTAAGAAGAAGCTAATGAACAAAATAAACTGATGAACAAAATAGACCCAGAGCCATTGAAGCACGCAACAGACTGATGGATTTCGGGGGGTGGGGTGGGGCAGAGGGGACTGGAGTGGGGAGAGATTAACCAAAGAATTTATATGGGCACAGACAATAATGCAGTGTGGAAAGGGGGTGGGAGCAAGATAGTGGGGTCAATGGGGGGTGAAAAGGGGATACCTGTAATACTTTCAACAATAAAGATACATTTAAGAAAAGAAAAGAAAAAGAGCTTACTTGTAAAAAAATGCTTTTTGCCAGAGAGATTTTATTGCCATCATGAAAACAGGAAAAAAGAGCCCTAGCTGATTTTGATCAGTGGTTAGAGTACCAGCTGTTGTACTGAAGTGTCCCGGGTTCAATTTCAGCCAAGGATATGTACCTGGGTTGCAGGCTCGATCCCAGGTCCCTGTAGGGGCCAGTGCAGGGGGCAACCCATCAACTGTCTCTCTCACATCAATGTTTCTCTCGCTCGCTCTCTCTCTCCCTTCCACTCTCTCAGTAAAGCAATGGAAAAAAATATCCTCGGGTGGGGATAAAAAAAAAAAAAAAAAATCCAGAAAAAAAGAATATCACACCGATATATTTTGAAAGGAACTGAGAGATGCCTCATTTTCAACTAGAAAATTATTGGGTTACCCAATAATTAAGAGAATTGAGAGACACTTAGAATAAAAAAATAAGAAATAAATAGAGCCCAGGAGTCAGGATGTGAATGCTTGAGCCACAATGTGAGACAATAATTCTTATCAAAAACACAGGGAACTTTCTGAAAGGGGAGCAGCAACTTATTCATCTCTGCATTTCAAAGACTGAGCCCAGTGCTTGGCACATAGCTGGTTTTCAATAAATAAAGTGAATTCAGAGGAGAAAGGATTCCAAAGCTTGGGATCACCTACCTAATTTACACTTTAGTTTGATTTTCTGTTTAGTTAAGTACTTACACTTTGATGTATCTGTTTATTTAAGTACTTATACTAGACAAATATCTGCTATTTCTTCTCTTTTTACTTTTTTAAGAAATCACATTTTAATATAAGCAGGTATGTTATTCTACTCAGCTTTATATGCATTACCAAAAATTTTCTACTACAAAACTTAATGCAAACATGGAGTTTAGTACATCTATATGTTAAACTGGGTCATAAAAATTGTAGACACTGAACAATTTTGGCTGACAAAAACAGTACTTTTATGTAACTTCACCTAATATGTAATTAGATAATTATGAAGTAGTAAAATGTGTTGGTATGTAAAAACTCTGTTTTATTATACTATTTCTTGTGGACAAAGACCTTAAGAGAAAATTTTAATTGGACTTTGGTTTAATGTAGGAGAAAGAGCCATGGCTTTGGAGTCAATAAGATTTGGGGTTTAGATAAGCAGTCATGTGACTCCCATTCGAACTCATTAATTCTTTGAAATTTAGTTTCTCCATTTATAAATTGGGAGAGTAGTATTTTTATGGATTAAATGGAAATATTAATTGCAAAACATATACCTAGGTCTATTATGTATTGAAACAAAAAATTAAATAGTGCTTTTCTAAAACAAACTAATATTTTAAACTCAAGATAGTTTCTCAACATCAGGTAAGTCTCTAAATTGTCAAAATAAAGGTAAAGTAATAGAAAGCACTCAAGAAAGGGGATTAAGTCATAATAGACATACACACACAAGTACACACTAACCACATTTAGCCTTATGTTGTGAATGCCAGAGGACTGTGACAGGAGAAAGGAGAGGATGAGGCTTGATAGGATTTCTTCTAGACTAATGAGTGTCCTATCACTGAAAATGATCCAGAAGCAACCAAAAATGTTATCTACCAAAGATTAGTAACATATATTCTACTTTGGTTTGATTCAGGGATAGATTACCTTCAATATCTATTCTAAAAATCTAAGGTTCTATGATTGTACAAAAACTTAAAAGCTCGGTTTAGAACATCAAGTCAAGTATTTTCAGTTTACTTCAAAGTAAAAGAGCAGACTTCCATAGAGGGCTCAAATGATTTCTGGGAAATCAAATAGCTCCTGCACAAGAACTGTTTGATGACTTAAATAGAAATGAATCAGAAACATATGGATTAAATTTCTCATGAAATACAATGAAAGGAAAGTAGCGCTTGGCAAAATCTTCTTTTGAGCCTCTTGATCCAAAAATCTTTGAAAAATTGTTCAAGATGTTTTAATGACCCCCAAAAGCAGTTGGATTTACGCTGGCCTGCTATAAGCAATTTGAAGCCTTTAGTTTCCTTTTTCTATTGTCTCTTGACAAAGTTCAGTTCAATTTTCTACCAGCTGTTGACTGTCTCTGTTTAGTACAATGACTTTTTACTGTTGCTGTTTTGTTAAATGTGTTTGCTTGTTTTACACATTTGGAAAAAATGACTAAAAAGCCAAAAGGGGACATCTGTAATACTTTCAACAATAAAGATAAATTTTTAAAAATGTCTTGACTGTTAAATATTTCAAAATATTTGTTATTAGTGTTTGAATCTTATCCCTTCTTCCTTTGCCAAATTATTTGACTTAAGGGTGAAATTCATAAGATCAAATTAGAACAGAGAGTTGATAAATAAAAAGACTTGCAAACAAATCCCAGGCGGAAGTGCAATATTTGCTGCAAATAATGTTGTCTTGAGTATTTTTTGGAGAGAGAGAGAGAGTTTAGAAAGAAAAATGCCAGTGGAAAATGTCATCATGTTAAAGCAGAAACTATGGATCAGTTAAAGTTAACCCTGAATAGTGGAATGTGATATAAAAGTTGAAGGCTTTGTAAACTGCCAAACCTATAATTCATGTATAAAGATGACTTACTTAATTTTTAGTAAAATTATTTACTAGATATTTAAAGTTTTTCTTGTACACTTAGATTTGCTCAAAATATTAAAACTGTTGTTTTAGACTTTCTTTTCAAAATGATACCCAGTTGACTAGCAAATTTTCATCAATGAAAATTTCCCACAGCATATGATATACATTATGCTTAATAATGTTTAAATATTAAATAGGCACAAACATATTTTGGATGGTTCAACTTACTGCCAATTTAAATATTGTTACATGAAGGTTTTTTAAAGATGGTAATAAGTTTAACATGATGTGAATATTGTAAACATTAGACTTGCAAAAGCATGGTTTCTGTATTTAGGTCATGAGGGTTTAGTGTGGACAATATAGGAATCAGTGTAGATTATACCGCTGGTGGAAGCAAGGCTGGGGAGTGGCAGCTTGTGCTCATTTGGTTGGAACAGATTGTGGAGACCAACAGAATCCTCTAGATTGGTACAAGAAAAAATCATTGAATTATCCACTGAATTTAAATAGTATGAGCAAGATGATGAATTCAAACATGTATTGACTAAAATAAGAATATTATAGGTCTCTGTCCATGAGAATTTTCCTGCATATATATATGTGTGTGTGTGTGTGTGTGTGTGTATAAATAAAATCAGGCTCTTGCTTTAGACCTTTGCTTTCATCTTCCAAGCAAATAAACATAAAACTACCATCTTAAAATGAATAATTATTGTAGGATCTTCTTATTTTTCAATTATATACTGAAAATGAACAATCATGTCAAAGCACATTTGGAAAATCCAACATTATTGGCATTAGGGGCATAATAAAAAAAGAATTTCAAAATTCTATAGTAACTATGCTATCAGTATAAGCGAGCAAAAAGTATCTCAATTGAATCAGTCAGTGAAACAATGAAGCAATGCTGCTCCTGGGCTCAATTTTATATCAGAGAAAACTATACATACATAAACCTTTTACCAGCTTGTGATCTGCTTATTGTTTAGTAGTTTTAAGAAAAGCATAATGTGTACTCAATTATATAGCTACATATATTAATCCAGATACAGATTTTTAAAATATATACTAATGCTGGCTCATGGAAAAATAAATTGGTATGAGATCTATCAAAAAAGATTCAGTTAGATTATACATACCTCAAGCCTTAATTAGCTCCTAAAATAGTTTTTTAAAGTCAAGTAGGAGTTTAATAAAGATTCTTTGGAAGAAAGAAAAGATTTTTGTCATTTTTGCAACTATTTAATTACTTAGTTAAAATTTCTCTCAATATTAGGGAGTGAAGTTTTGCAATGGTGGTGGGAACACTAGGTTGCCAAGGCCAGTCACTACTATATATTTATTAAGACATACTGGGATCCCCTCCTCTATCCATCTAATCATTTACTCACTCATTAACCACAGAATTATAGGCTAGGCACTGTTAGTGATATGTGCTGCAAACACTGAAACAAAGAAAATAAAACTCTTGCTCTTGAGCTTACCATTTAATAGGAGAGAGTAGGCACATTAACTATGATGATGACATGCAATGGAAAGCATATGGAAGGAGTACAATAGTGGTAGAAAGGATGCAATCTAATTTTACCAGGGGAAAGGATGGGTGGTCAAGGAAGGCCTCAGAGTGGCACATCTTCAAACAAGTATAGCCACCCCCCAGGTGGATAAAGGGGAAAGGAACATTTGAAGCAAGGAAACAGCTTGGGCAAAGGCACAGAGGCAAGACACAGTTCATCTGGAAAACTATATACTTTAGTGTAGCTGGAACCCAAGTTCCTACAGTCTTACATTTTATCTACATCACTATTCCGGATGTTATCAATCTCTCTGCATTGCCTGACTGTCTCCTCTTTGGCTCCTCAGAACTCTCATCATCCCTGTGGATACCAACATTATATTTTCTTTGCTTAAACATAGAGGAGTTTCTGATTTTTTAATGAGTTATAATGGATTCAGTTACTGATAGCCATATCAGAAGTCTAAAGATTCCCATGCCATTATACGGTATGCAAGTGATTTTCTTCTATAGTTGCTGAAGAATAAATTAAAATACTGACTATATTAAATTCTTTCTATCTAAAGTATTTTTTAAAAAGGAAAACAAAACACTAGCTCAAGATGCTTAAAGTTTTGTCAGTTTTGATCATGAAGTTTTGTTCAGCAAAATGAAAAAGTAAATGTCTGTTATTTTGGTACCCTTTATTACACACCGCTATAAGAAAAATGAATGCAATGAGTGTGATGAGTTGTAGATTTGGTTCTACAAAGGTTCATAACTAAAAATAGTGGGCCAGTAACTCAGGTGTATAGTTAAGTTGACTCTGCTTGCTCATAGTGGAAGCACTTCAATAACTATTTCAGTCAGTTCAGCCAGTGCTAGATCAAGTTGGCATCTGATGTAATAAGCCACGTTATTCCCTCTCAGGGAAAAATGCCAGTGTTGGAAAGATGTGATTTAGATGGCATGAAGAGTATAAGCTAAGTAATCGTACTTTACTAGAAGACAGAAGTTCTAAATAGCCAACAATGCTGTCATCTATCTGTCCCTAAGGTCTTATGAATTGCTACCCAATACCACATGGAGGTTTCTTTTTTTAATATAGTTAAATTTGCTGATAATAGGCTCTATAAGGTATTATTTATCTTTTCAGGAAGGAATTTCAAATTAAATTTATTTAAGTATATTCAGTATTTCTCATCTGGTATGGAACCCTACCAGTAATCATTGGCTCTAGCAAATTTTTAGCATGTACTGTCATTGAGATACTGAGGTGGCAAAGTCTCCAAAGGAAATACTCCTACCACCTGCCAAGTTCTGAATGCACTGAGAAGTAAAACAAAGTATGGCTCATGTACTCTGAAAATAAACTTTATTACTGATAAAGATTAAGATGGAAAATGTAAGTATGAAAGTCAAATGGACTAGATGTGTGAAATTCAGTATCTGTTGGGTTTATCCATCCAGTTATGTTAACAGTAACCAGGGCTTCCCCCCTGCATCTATCCCACACTTTTGTAGGGCAGGAACTGCCTCAAGAAGGAAAAATAAATATGCTTTTATTCTCTGTCAACCTGAGCCCCATGAGGAAAATCTGGGAGTCAGTTTATATTCCCAAGAACAAAGTGAGTCAATAAAAGTAGAGAGGCCTGGAGTTATAACCAACTGAGTTCCCTCTGCTTAGAAATAGTCCTCGAGAAACCCAGAGCCAACAAACAGCATACTCAGGCAAAAACTACAAGTGTTCTCCTTAAGACTGAGAACAAAAAGGGATGTCCACTTTCACCATTCTTATTCAACATAGTATTGGAAGTACATAGCAATCAGACAAGAAGAAATAAAAGGCATCCAAATTGGAAATGAAGTAGTAAAACTGTCATTATTTGCAGAAGATGTGATATTGCACATAGAGAATGCTAAAGATTCCACCAAAAATCTGCTAGAACTGATAAATGCATTCAGCAAAGTAGCAGGATACAAAATGAACATCCAGAAATCAGTTGCATTTTTATACACCAATAAATATCAGAAAGGGAAACAAAAAAATCCCATTCACAATTGTTTCAAAAAGGATGAAATACCTAGGAATAAATTTACCCATGTATGTAAAAGATGTACTCAGAAAATTATAAGACACTGAAGAAAGAAACTGAGGAAGATACAAATAAGTGGAAGCATATACCGGTTCATGGAAAGGAAGAATTAACATAGCTAAAATGTCCATACTACCCAAAGTGATCTACAGATTCAGTGAAATTTCTATCAAGATACCAATGGTGTACTTCACAGAACTATAACAATTGTTTCAAAATTTATATGGAACCACAAAAGACCCCAAGTAGCAACAGTGATCTTGAGAAAGAAGAACAAAGTTGGAGGAATCATGCTATCTGATATCGAACTATACTACAAGGCTATAGTAATCAAAACAACATGGCACTAGCATAAAAACACATATAGGTCAATGAAACAGAATAGAGAGCCCAGAAATAAATCCATACCTTTATAGTCATTTAATATTTGACAAAGGAGGCAAAACATTACAATCAACTAAAGATAGTCTATTCAATAAATGGTGTTGGGAAAATTGGTCAGATAACATGCAAAAAAAAAAATAAAAAATGAAATTACTAACAAGACACAACAGAATAAACTAAAAATGGATTAAAGACTTAAATGTTAGACTTGAAACCATTAAAACCTAGAAGAAAACATAAGCAGTAAAATATCAGACATTTCTGGTAGCAATATTTTTCTGATATATCTCCTCAGGCAGGGGAAACAAAAGAAAAAATAAATAAATGGGGCTACATCAAACTAAAGAATTTTTGCACAGCAAAGGAAACCATCAACAAAATGAAAAGACAACCCACTTAATGGGAGAACATATTCACTAGTGATACAGCAGATAAGGGGTTAATATTCAAAATGTATATAGAACTTATAAAATTCCACACCACAAAACAAACAATTCCATTAAAAAATGGGCCAAGGACCTGAATAGACACTTCTCCAAAGAGGACATGCAGATGGCCAACAGATACATGAAAAGATCCTCAACATCGCTGATCATCAGAGAGATGCAAATTAAAACCACAAGGAGGTATCACCTCACACCAACCAGAATGGCACCATCAACAAATCAAGAAACAAGTGCTGGCGAGGGTGTGGAACACAGGAACCCTTGTGCACTGCTGGTGGGAATGCAGACTGGGGCAGCCACCGTGGAAAGCAGTATGGGGTTACCTCAAAAAATTAAAAACGGAACTGCCTTGTGACCCAGCAATTTCACTTCTGGGAATTTATCTAAAGAAATTGGAAACACTAATTGGAAAGAATATTTGCACCCTGATTTTCATTGCAGCATAATTCGTAATAGCCAAGATTTGGAAGCAGCCCAAGTGTCCAGCAGTGGATGAGTGGATAAAAAAGCCGTGGGACATTTACATAATGGAATACTACCCTGCAGTAAAAAGGAAGAAAATTATTCCCTTTGCAACAGCGTGGATGGACCTGGAGAACATTATGCTAAGTGAAATAAGCCAGTAGGAGAAAGACAAGTACCACATGGTTTCACTCATATGTGGAATTTAATGAACAAAATGAACTACCAAGCAAAACAGAGACAGACTCCTAGGTAGAAAGCAGGCAGACAGCTCTGGTGTGTGTGTGTGTGGGGGGGGGGGGGGGTGTTGTTGGGGGTGGCAGAGGGGTTGAGCAAAGAAATTAAAAAACGAAAGAACTCATGGATGTGGGCAACAGTGCAGTGACTGCAGGTGGTGGTGGAGGTGGAAGAGGGCAAGAGGGATAAATGTGATGGAAAAAATAAAATAAAATTTAAAAAAAGGAAAAGAAACAATCCTCAGAGTGGAGGAGAAACATTCACCTCAAAATGTGGCAGACAATGTAGTTAAATATATCAGAAAACATACCAAAGCTTAAATAGTACATGCTAACCACTGTTCTGAGATTTTTTACTTGTATTAACTTGTTAACTCTCACAATAACAATATGAGGTAGATCCTTTCCTTAACATTATTTTGCAGATTTGGAAAGTGAAGCACACTGAGGTTAGCTAAATTTTTTGGCGATGTTACAGTTCATATATGGGATAGTCTGGGTTTGAACTCCAGCAATCTGGCTCCACAATCTGTAAACCTCAACCCCTCACATTATGTATTTATTCTATCACAGCACATAAGTCTCAGAAGAATTCTGAATAGGCAGAAATTACTTCTCCTTGGGTTCTCTTCATGGAAAAGTGTAGATCTGTCCAGGCAGTGGAGAATGGATAGGGTGGCTATAAATGAAGTAAAGTATTTCAGTGAAAACAACTTTCAAAAATGTGTGGCAATGGAAAAGCATAGAGTAAATTCTGAAGTTAATGAGTAGGCCAATTTGGCTGGAGCTTAACTCCTGAGCACCAGATTAGTCGAAAGTTAGGTTTAAGACCTTTAGGTCAGATTCTATGTAGGGCCTTGAATGCTAGATTAAGAGTTGGGTTTTATCCCATAGGAAATGTTTATTCAAAAATAGTTTTTAATAGGAGAATGCCAATGACCAAGAAACATCGTTCTGTTAGAATATGAGAACACTAAGATTTACAAGCAGAAAATGGGAGAAGTGAACATGCTCATCAGAATCCGGAGCCTGTGACCTTAACCTTGATGATGTATCTAGAAGAAGAGAGCATGAAAAACATCAGATTATCAATATTTATGGTGACAATAGGTGATTTTTTCTTCCAGAATTGATGAAAGCTATGAATTATCAGATGGTAAGAACATTTTAAGTAGCAATAAGTTTCAATAGAAATAAATCCACTTCTAAACATTTGGTGTTAAAATAATAAAACGTTGAGAAAAACATTAAAAGTTATTAGAGAGGAAAGAAAGATTTTATTAAAAGATAATAAGACTTTTGCAAGACATCTCAGAAGCAAAAATGGATGCCAGAAACAATGAAAAGTATCTTAAATTGCTAAGGGATAAACATAAATATCAGTCTTGAAGTATAGTCAAGCTATTCTGCAAGGTTCAGTGTAAAATAAAGACATATTCAGGTATAGTCACACTAAGAGAGTTACGAGTGAAAGGATTGCTGCAGAATGTTCTTCAATAAGAATTCATTAAATAGGCATAAAATTCTAGAAGAAAAGAAAAAAGTAGAACAAAACAGTGAATTCAGAAATTTACATTTTAATAAATTAAGAGAACTACTAGCATTTTAATATGAATATTGAAGTTAAGAAAGCAACACTGAAATTGTAATTAATACTACTTATTGGGAGTGTGATAAATAAAAATTCAAAAAGGCTAAGTTTCATATCATATGCTATAAAAATAGAAGTGCAAGATAATTTTAAATTTTGTCTAAAAATGTTTGCCTATAACTGTATGTCAAACATTTAGCACTAACAGTTAAAAAATAGACATATAATCAATAAGTTCTGAACTAGGGGGAAAAACTGAATAAATAAAAACATTATCAAGAAGTAAAAAAATTGTAAATGTAAGTTCAAATACAACATAATTACAATAAATAAAAAGAAGCTAAACTCACTACGTAAAGGAGTGAATATTAGCTTGGATTTTAAAAGAGTACTTAAATCAACAAATCTAGCTCTATGCTCTTGAAACAGACACACATAGGACAGAACTACATAAAATACTTGAAATCAAAGAAATAAAAGAAGTTATAACAGGAAAATTGTTAATAAAAGAGAAGCATAGCAATTACTCATATCAGACTAAAGGACTTTAAAGTGAAATGAGTTAATAAAGATAAAGGAAGAAAATACTCAGTAGATGGAATATCACGATCCTACATGTATCTAAAAATGTAGCATCAAAGTGAATAAGGCACAATCTCTCAGAATTACAAAAAAAGAAATAGAACTTCAAGTCCTTAGTAAGGTTAAAATTTCATATATTTTTTTCCCCAAGTATTTGTTGAACACTGTAGCTATTCTCTCAGCTATTAGCGCGCGGCCTGCAGCCTGCAGTCAAGCTCTCCTGGGCTATCTGATAGGAAGTTACTGTGAACGACAGTCCTGACCAGCCCCCAGAGCTTGGCGTTGCAGTACTTCGTGTTATCTCAGAAGGTGGCCACAAGCCACATGCTCTTCTTCCATGTCCCACATGCTCTTCTTCCTTGTGATGTCCCTGCTCCCCTCCTAGGGAAGCTGGGTGGGTGTCTCTCTCACTGCAAGGATCTGAATGTAACCGTAGTCGAAGTGATTCTCCGATGCTGTGTCCAAGGCCAGGTCATAAAACACAATGCACATCCTGCCTTGGAACCCAGGAAACATGCTGGGAGGCCAGGTCATATGTCGATGGGGAGTGTATGTGGGTTTCTTGCTGACAGCCCTCGCTGAGGTCCCAGACATGTGACTGAGAACATTTTTCTTGAAATAGCTCTAGCCCCAGTCATTGTCAGGCTGCAAATGCATGAGAGAACCGCAGTCATCCCTTGGAGCCTAATCAACTCCCCCAAATATAAAATATATAATAAAACAATTGGTGGCGTTTTACTCACTAAGTTTGGGTGTTGTTTGTTAGACAGCAACAGAAAACTGAATATCGTGGTGGCTAGTTTTGTGTTGAAACTTAATGTTTCCCCTTTTGGCTACAATTCTGTAGGATATCTCCTATTTGCCTTGTACAAAAGGGTTCCGTTGTCTTCGATGTTGCCCATCAGATCCTGCTACGGGTTCTTTTTTTTTGTTCAAAATATTACAGATGTCCCTTTTTCTCCCCAATGACCCATTCCACCCTCCCCCACCGCCCTCCCCAGTCCCTCACCACACCATTGTCTGTGTCCTTGGGTTGTGCATATCTGCATATAAGTCGTTTGGTTAATCTGTCCCCTCCACCCACCCGCCCCCTTCCAGTCCTCTGAGATTTGTCAGTCTGATCCATGCTTCCCTGTCATTGAATACAGGTTCTTATATACTGGTTGAATTTGCTCCGGATACTAATACCCTTTATCTTACCAATAGGTTTCTTCTCTTTCATATCATTAATAATATTACTTGGAGATTAATATTAAGATAAAACCACTTGCTAGTGATTTCCTGCTGATAAAAAGTTTAAGATGTGGTCAAGCAGTTTTCTCTGTATTCATTATATGTGAATACATCAGAAACGAAATACATGTTTGCAGTTTTGTTTGTTTACTTTGTGTTTTGTTTTGTTTATTGAGATACAATTGACACATAGCACTGTATAAATATAGGTGTCCATCGTAATGACTTGGCGTGCATGTACTGCGAGATGATTACCATGAGGTAGTTAGTATCTGTCACCTCATATTTGTAACTGATGTAAAGTGTTTATGATAATAATCTCAAAGATATGTGGGGTGAGGTGGAGTGATAATGTTAACATTCCTCTTCCCTACCAAAGCATAACCACGTGCCAGGAGTATGAATTTGGGAAGGTTTTTGCAATGCATAGAAATACGATAGATAATTGACTTAAAATAAGTTTTATAAGTAGAAAGTAGGGAGGGGAGAGGTGCGGTCCACGTTTTCGGCTTTCTGTCCTACATGTTAATTGTGAGTAATTCATCACCGCTGGAATCGAACAAGAACACGGATGATTACATCATCAAAGGAGAGCTAGAAGCCTCCTCTGGCAAGTTACACCTGAGTCTCAAACGGTAAACGCGAATATGAAATGTAATGAAGTAAAAGAATATAACGTAACCTGTCAATTTACAGTAATTTGTAGGTGATGATTCTACTTTGTTTTTTGTCCAAATGGGAAGACTACGCTCCCGCCCTTTTTTCTTTCTTTTAGGCTTCCTGCCTGTGGGTGTTACATATTTCTCCCTCCTCTAACTAACCATGTCTGAGCAGGACAGCTGACCTTCAAAAGTAAATACGATTAAAGCTGAACAAATCAGGTAATTACAATAAAAACATGACTTGACAAGCAACCTCTGGACAGAATTATAGTTCCGTATACACACTACACATTCAATTAAAGTGATTGGGAATGAGAGAGCTAATGCCTTTACCTAAGATTTTTCAGGTGCTGACATTCCACCGCTGCCACGGATTAGAGAAGCGATTACAAGGAAAGGAAACTCTCCAGTGATTTTATACAGGATTGTGTTCCTTTAATGCGGAATGGCGTTTTAGAGCCTGAATGTGTCTTTCAGTTTTAAAGGAATTGTTATTGTGTCATATTCTAAACAATTTCTTCATGTTAAATGTTGTGTTAATGATCTATAATTCCATAATGATCTATAATTTCATCTAGACTTTGTCTTATTATATAGGTTTGTGCCATGTTTGTACAGATATAATCACATGTCCTGCTGTTTGGACCAATGGCAAATAGGTAGATAGTTGACTATTAGACTCAAATCTGCATGCAGGCACCAGAGAAAATCTAACTTACCTTATTTTTTTTAACAAAATTTATGTTGTAATAATGTTTTAACAAACCAGTTGAAATCAATCTTACAATTTATTTTGTCACACTTTACATCTTATATTAACATTTTTCTATTTTTCTCTTTTCCATGAAAGTACGCAATGGAAAAATATATTTTATTGAAGTTGTGTTTTGACAATATGAGGTTGTGTCAACACAAGAAAATAAACTCAACCCATATAATGTAATTTCCTTAATCCAAAACCACGTTTTGTTGTGTGTTTGAAAATTTTTTTCTTTATTTTGTCTAGATTCTGTTATTATAGCTTTACATTGTTTAAAGACATTTGTAAACTCCTAAATATTTATACTGTGCTAGTACAGATACAGTTATAGGGACAATTCTTTCAAGAATAGGTTGACCAGATTGAGATCATGGTGATGGACCATGAACCTTTTCATAATAGACCAATTATGAACTTTTATTACGTAATCAAGTACAAATGAGGAGGGGAGGCTAGTCAAGTTTGTAAGTGAACCATCTAAAGAGTCACTGGTTAGAAGACTACAGTGATTGTTATCATATACCAAATATGTTGAAAGATTGAGAAAATATTGATAAAGCCTAAAACTTTTATAAAAAAATTCTCAGAATTGACCTGAGTGTCTGAAATTCTAGGCCTGGTCATTTGAAAGTACCAGCAATTTTTCCTTGTAATTTGAATTTCTTTACTACATAAGTTCCTGTAGGTATGTTTTTACATAAGCACGGTAACATTTGCTCATGTTTTTATTTACTTTCTAGCTACTTTATAAAACATCTCACCAATTTGATTGTGATTTGTTTATAAATAAAATATGTATTTCTTTTCATTCATAGTCTCCACCTTTTCACTAGGACATAGATAACCAGGGTTCTGGGCCCATATCTTTTTTTATTTCTATTGATTCTGTTAAGTCATAATATTTTCCTGGGTAAGTCATGAGATCTACCTAACTCAAGAGGCCTGATTGCTAACATACAGGTAATATTTTCTGCCTATATTTCTTTACTTTTGTTCCATTAATTGAATGAAGCAGCATATGTGAAACTACTTTGTAAAGTGATATAAAACTTGTCATTATTGTGCTCTGTGCACATTTAATACATGTCCAGAGTAGAAATGACTAATTCGGAAAGGGGAAATATATGTTAATGTCGAATTTGAACTTTAATTCCACCAATCAAGGGCTGTTAAAAAATTCTTCCACTAATCTGTTTTCTGAGCTTAGATAAGTCTTTTCCATTCTCAATTACATCTATAAAATGAAGCTAAAAAATTCAATTATATTTCAAATGTCAATATAAATACTAAATACTGTGGATACATATATTCACTTTTATATATCAGTAAGCAGTTGTAGAATATTATTCATCAAACTTATATTTTCCAGCATTTAATCATGAATTTTACAAACTTAATATTTTATTGTATGCTCTTTATCACATATGTATCTCTTCATCAGTTCATCAAGACTTTATTCTAATAAAGATATAGAATCGTACATCTGGAAAGACCTTCCACAGTGAACAATCCAGCCTGCTTTTATGGATGCTGCAAATGGAGATCAGAGAGCAGAAGTAACTTGCAAACTATAAACGGCTCCTAGCTGACAACTACATTTTGGAATGCTTATTTTTAAACAAATACTCAAGCTACAGCTACATGACCAAATATAATTTTAAGTAAAAGCAAGCAGAGGAGGTTCCTTTTTCCATAACTATAGTTTTCTATAACTACCCAACATATCTATATTGGATTTTCAATACAGAAAGCTGCAGGAGAGAGATCAAAACTCATTCCTGCACCCGCCGACCAATTCCGACCAGTGTGCCTGCATCTCAGTGACAGCCCACTGTCCTACCCCTTCTCTTCATTCGGCCAAGCACTAGTGTGTGAAAAATTGCCTCTGTCAGAAAAGTAAAAATAATTATGCCCACCGTGGTCTTTTCTATTTAATAATTTGGGCCATGGATTGGTAACCTTTGCTTTGCCTACTGTGCAGTCATAAATTACTTTTATAGATCAAGAGAATTTGAACTTTCAAAAGTGCTGTTTTAGCTTAAAATGTTATGATTTAGATATTCTATTTAGGTAAGAGGAAACTAGTGACAACTACAGCAAGCTTTTTTTTTTTTTTAATCCCTCATTCAAATTGTTGACATAGCGAGGGGTTTGTTATCTTAAAATCATTGTATATCTACAGAAGAGTGTTTGACTACATCTACTGGCACCAGGCATTTAAATTATCATAAAAGAAAGAATCCAGGACTTTCAAGGTAACGTGAATGGCTTACAACCTCATCAAATTACCCCTTTGATCACTTAGTAAATGTAGATTTCAGGAGACCCATCTTGAACCTTCACATCACATTCCTTCAAATCTATATTATGATATTTGGGAATTTTATCAATCATCTTGTTTTCCATTAAACTAGGAAAAGTTAATGCATTTTCAAATATCAATTTAAAGGTGAAGCAGTGTAAGCATTCTAGATTACTATTGTTTTGTTCCAGGTTATCGGCCTAAGAAAACATAGAAAATCCACATAAATATAAAAAGAATGACTATCTTTTAAACTACTCATAACTATAGCTTAATTGTTTATTATTTACTAATTTTAAATATGACAGTATCTTGATTTTGTTTTTTAAGCCAGTGCAGGCTGTAGTGTCCAATTACCCGTTCAGTAGTATAAAGCACAGTGTCTTTCTATAAAAGCAACTTCATATGATGGACACATACTCACTCTTGCACAGGCACTTGACTGCTACAAAAAAATGTCTAAGGTATAAAGTATTTGCATGAAAATGTATTGCTTTTATTTTCTCATTTAAATAATGTGGTAGAACAATTTGTCAAAGCATGTATTAATTCTTCAAAAGAGCAAAAGTCACCTTTCTCATAAGCGCCCAACTATTCCCACAAAGTAGGTAAATGCTGTAAATTATTAATTTCATCTTGCTATTGGGGAAACCAAGGCATAGCATAGGTTAAGTATTATTTAACTATAGTCCAAAAATTACTCGTCAGATGCGTGGAAAATCATTTGAGAAAGGCAATCTTCCAGCATTCAGAATATGGTCTATTATGTTGCAACACATTCATCATACAGCTAACAAAATCCATGTCTTTGGAAGCTCCATTCATGAAAAGCAACATGATCTTTGATGAAAACAGCAGATCTATTTCTCCCCTTAGCCCATAGAATTGTATTTGTCTTATTTTTTAAAGCAAGTGATAAATGACTGTTTATTCACTAAATGTGAGACAATGGATAACAGAAAGAAGGAGCAAATGAGTTAAAAGGGAGCCTGAGAGTATCAATGCTCAAAGCATTCGGGCATGGATTTGGAAGGGATGCGTTGTTTTGAATCTATAACCATTTATTTTTTTCACTCTCTTTGACTGTATTTACATTAAGTGTGACCATGTGTGAGAAAAAGGGCAATATTTACTCTCCTTTACCTCATACCCTCTGGTCCTGCTTATGGGAAATCTGAAAAAAAAAAAAAAAAAAAAAATGGTAGATGGAAAAAATTCATGAAATTCTGACGCTGCCAATTGAACCCCCTCTGTAACACTGTTCCCTGAAAGTTGGAGAATCTGTATTCCTGGAAGCAGCACATCCCTCAGAAGGTGAATGATGAAAAATGACACGGAGGAAAGGAAGTTTCCAAAAGCAGTACCTGGGTTAATTATCTGATTGACAGAGCCTCACCACCTCAAAACAAGGCAGATGTTTTCTAAGACTGGCACAGCAGCAAGGGAAAGAAAACTCTCTAGCTTCCCTTGTAGGCCGACTTCCCTGTTCGGCCCTACATAGTGTTTTTCTTCTTCTAACTCTGATGGCAGGCATCTGGCCAACAGCGGCATCCCAGACAAAGACCTTGCGACACCATTTCCTTGGGGAATAATATTTGTTCATGTAGAATTCACTGCCTCTGTTTGGTTCAGTGGAAACAAAAACATTATTGTTAATTAATCTGTTTACCATTCTATTCTGGTCCACAGCTCCAAGAAATATATCTCAACAGTCTTTGAATATAGTAGCTATTAATCAGCCTTAAGCTTTCATAAGTATCCTAATTCAAAGCACTCGTTTTACAGAATATTTCATGCCTGCTGGACACCACTGATGATCAACGTACGTTTCCAATTGCCATTCAAGTTTGTGTGTTTTTCAACGTATTATGCACCTTTGGAAGTTTGACAAAATGCTGTTTATTTGTCTCATGCTGGGGTGCCTGGGTCTCTTGCTGTGTTTGGCGGTTTACATGATGTCATCTGCAGAGTATATCCTAGGATGTCAAGTCAGAGAGAAAAAAGGGGCTCTGAGACTTGACTGAGAGAATCTGAAAGCAAAACATCTGAGCTAACTTTCCCTCCTGCAGCTTCTATCTGGGACATTCAGCATGAAAGTCAGTTATGACCTATATAGCTTCACTGTACTGTATCTTACGATGCGAACTTCGATCAAATATGTTCTTTTGTGTAATGAAGACTAGCTTATTGCAATGAATTTTACCTCCTTTTTAGAAGGTAGAACAGTTTTTCTTACCTTTTAGAAAAATTACCCACTTCTAGTAGCTATATGAACCTACTTATGTATATTTAAGAATATTTGAGAGGAATCAAAGGCTTCATTTCACCCTTTTTTCTTCTTTCCTCAATAAATTCAGCTGCTTACGAAAGAGTTGCTTTTTTTCTGATTATTTTTAGCATTCATGTGAAGTAAGAGAATAGGCTGTGTGCCTTAAGTGGCCATAATAAATTAGCACATTGAAAATGTTGTTTTGAAAGAGATTTATGTTCTGGTATTTAGACTGTTACAATGCAACTAGCACCGTCCAGGTGAGAAAGGGCAGGGTACCTACTTGAGAGGCTGACTGTCAGTGCAGGGACGTATACTCCCCCTCCCACCCAGCTCCGTGATTCCAATAAAATTTTAATGCTTTGTTTGGTTTGTGTGTTTGTTTTAAAATTTGGGGGTGATGCTGGAGTCCAACTGCCTCAGCTCTCTACTACACAAGTGGCAAAACTGAGTTCCAGACAGCAGGATTGCTCAGTGTCTCAGGGGTGCTGAGTGTCCCTTATTTTATCACCTGTTGATTCTCAGTCACTAAGCTCTGTGTTGTAGGTGCTCCATGAGTGTAGGTCAGATGATTTATCTAAATGTTTGACCAATATGACCTTTCTTCTAATGCTTACAGGCCATCTAGCAATTAAGCACAGCCATTTAGCAATTAAACACCCAACCAGTGGAACAAAGGCTCTTTGCTTAGGAACTACTTAATAATGACTTCCATTGTCCTTAAGTTCCTATGTCTAATGTGCTACTGGTGGGAAAGGCTCTGAGGGTCACAGCCCACTATAGGAAACAATTTTGGTGAGACTAATTCTACATGCCCGAAGGACCCACGGGGACCTGAAATGGAAAAGAAATAGCAACATGTGAGGTGCTTGGTGGATTAATCTCACCAATATCAGAATTCGGTGTAATTCCTAAAAAAGTTATGTTTCGATAGAAATGCTCCTCAATACTTTAAGCTTCGCCTCCTCTCTTTTAAATACTAAAATACTTACCTTCTCCTATTTTTCTAAGTATGTATCAATGAGATACATACTCCTATGTCCCCACTGGTTATGACTCACTGGTGTACACACTGTAGTCTATCTTCTACAAATCACCTCTGGTCATGAAGATTTTTATAAGGGTTTATTTCTACAGTTGATATTTAAAAACTATACATTTTGTTTTGTTTTTAAAATGTGAAATACTTAATATGATATCTCTAAGTACTTTAAGCCAAGAGTCCAGTTAACCCCAGGCTCACACTGAATCAGGGTAAGAATCCATGCCCTTGAATTTCTGTCCTCTCTGAAACTCTTATTTCTTCTTGTTGACTTGTGATTTGATGGGAAAGATGAGATGGTTTGTAGTTTCTGGGTAATTTTAAGAAGTTTTAAAATAAATATACAGCATTCAATCCATGTTACTGAGCTTTCCAAGGGCTTATTGTAAAATACCCAGCTAGGTTAAATAAGGCAAAAACAGAAAAATTTGTTCAGGTTAAGTCAGGTGAAAAAATCTTGCCAAAAATGATGTTTTCTCCTTTTGTCCATTTCACACACAATCACCATTTTCCACAAACTCTCAATTACACAAAGTTCTTTTTTATTAGAATAATCTAGCTCTTCCTAAGATGTGCTGCGCTTGATGCATTAATGTTGTTTCTAGGAAAAAGGGTTCCATGCTTAGCTAAGGGGACTTCACGATCAGTTAAAGAATAACAGCAGAGAGCCTGTTAAATTCCTGAACATCCACTAACATACGCAGCGTCCTGATAACTTCAGGGTTTCTCTATGGCTTTACTCTCTTCTTTCACTGTGACCCTTGGATAATCCACAAAGAATTGTCTGAATTCCACAGGACATTTTTTCTAGTTTATATCTTAGATATGTGACCATCTCTCAAAGCTGATTTGTGCCTGCAGAGTCCAGTGGGTAACCCATATGAAGCTAGAATATTTACCACTTCCCCTAAGTCAAGGCACACAATTGATAATTCTTTATTCTGCTAAGAATATGTGTCTACAATGTGTACACATGCATGCACACAATTCACTTTTGCATATTATCAGAACGCCACTCACAATATTCCAGTAGATAAGTATTTGAGTGTAAAAGTTTGGTTTACTTTTTGAATGTTTATAAATAAATAAATAAAAATACTATGCTGCTTTGAAGCTAATTCGAGAAAAACTATGGTATTTTACTTTTTTGTTTTCTATCTCAAGAAAATTGACTTCACTATGCCTTCAAAACCTTATTTCTCAACTATTAGTTTAAATTAGATAAAGAAAAAATGCCCAGTCAAAATCCATTTGTTTTTATTAAATGTCAGGTATCTTGATCCAGTATTTCTCATGAGATGGAAACCTGATGGGTGGAGCTTCCACTGATGGTAGTGCCTGCCTCTACCATCTCTTTTCTTAAAAAAGAAATAAGAATGTATGATATGATGTTCTTCGTTCACATTTATTTAAAGAAAAGTTATGCTAATATGTGACACTAGAGCTAGACAGGGTTCTTTTGCTAAAGAAAGCCCAAAATGATCATGTCTACACAACTGCAGTTGATTGTAGGAAAGGGATAGACTATAAGTGCAGCCTTAAATACGGGTGTGCAGACAAAGGCCGCTCAGAGCCAGGGGCCTGGAAGAGTCAGGGAGAGCTCATCGCCATAAGCAATGCTGACTAGCTCACACGAGCCGCCCCTCGGACCCACGCCTACAAAGCAACACTAGGAATCAGTACTACTCTTGCGGAGGGGACACAACACAACTCAAGCTGGTTCTAGACCTTTTGGAATTAACTCTCACAGCACAAACGTCTATTGATCATTTCTCATTTACAGATACACTGTGGTGTGATAACCTGTGACTCGGTATTTTTAGTATTTTTTAAAAAATGTATTTCCTAAATTAGTTTTTTAAAGCCCACTTATCTAGCACCTACTATATGCCACACAATATTTTAGTGTATTTCCAAATATTATCTCATTTAATATTCTCAGAGTACAAACCCAAGCAATGAACAAATAAAGACTTCCCCCCCACACTGTATTATGAAGATTCTAAACATACAATATAGTTGAGAGTGAATATGCTTATATAGTCACTACATGGTTTTTACCATGAGCAGGTTACTACAATAGTATTATCACGTATGTATCCATCTGTCCATCTCCCACCTATCCATCATCCTATTTTATCTTTGATGCATTTCAAAATAAATTGTAGAAATTATAGTATCCTCTTAAGGATTCAGCATGTATTTCATTAAGTAGAGTTTAATATTTGTTTATCATTTTAATTTTGTTGTAAAATTTACTATAGTAAAGTACAAAAATCTTAAGAATACATTCACAGACTTCTTACAAATGTATATTTTGGTAACCCAAGTCCCATCATTAAATAGAACCTGGTATCACCCCATGTCCCTTCTAATTAAATCTTATCCCATGACTTCAGCAACAACCACTGTTAGGACTTTTTAAAGCCATGGATTATTTTTGCCTATTTCATAACTTTATAGAAAAGGAATTATATGGTATGTGCTATCTAGGTGAAGCTTATTTTGTTCAGGATATTGTTTTTGAGATTTATAAGTGTTTTTTACTGGTATTTTGCTTCTTTTTATTGATAAGTAATATTTCATTGAATGAGTATACCAGTCTATTCATTCTCCCACTGATGGACACCTAAGACTGTCCCCAGCCTTTGTCTATGATAAATAGAACTGCACTAAACATTCTTACACAGGTCTGTTGTGAATGTATGTAATATCTCTTGAGTAAAGGGAATGACTGTGTCATATGATAAATTTGTGTTTACCTTCCTAACTTCCAAATAGTACTAAAACATAGTTGTCCCATTTTACATTTTCATCAACCTTATTATGTTAGAGTACTTTTTGCTTCAAGTTCTTACCAACTTTAGGTATTTCCATTTTTTATTTTATTTTTTATAATCCCCACCAGAAGATATGCTCCTGGATATGTTTCTGTTGATTTTTTAGAGAGAGAGGGAAGGAAAGGGAGAGAGAAACATGAATGTGAGAGAGAAACTTTGATGGTTGCCTCCCATGAGTATCTGACAGGGATCGAACCTACAACCTGGGTATGTGCCCTGGGGAATCAAACTGGGGACCTCAACCAACTGAGAGCTGGGGCACAGGGCAACGTTGGCTCAACTAACTGAGCCACACCCACCAGGGTGGAAATTCCCTCTCAATCCTATTTTATGGAGAGTTTTCAACATGATTGGAAGTTGGTATTTATCAATATTTTTGTCTATTTATTGAAACAAATGATTATTATTCTTTATTCTGATTACATGGTAAATTGTATTGATTAATTTCAATGTTAAACAGACTCAGCATTTCTGTAATAGACTTCACTTGGTCATGACATATTATCATAGTTGGATTCTATTAATTAATATTTCATTAATGGCTAGGATCCTAAGGGTTATTGGCCTGTAATATGATTTTCTTGTAATATCTTTTACAGGTTTTGATATTAGAATTATTCCTTTTACACAACAGAAGTTGAGAAGTAATTGATCTTTTTCAATTGGTTGAACAACTTTGTTAAGATTAGTACTCTTTTGATCTTTGATAGAATTCCCCAGTGAAAGTATCTAGCCTTCTATGGGGGGGAGGGGGGGTGTAAATTTCATTTTTTTTCATAATATTAGTTTATTATTATTTAATATTATTTACAAGTAATAGTTATAATTTTATAATTACTTATAATTAGTATTTTATAATAATTTCTAAATTACGATTACTTATGATGGCAGTGGGATCTGTAGAAAACCCCTTTTTTGTCCTGATCGTGGCTAGTTCGTGCCTCTCCTCTTTTATTTACTGAACAGCCTGCTAGGGATTTATCAGTTTTGTTACTATTTTTATAGTATGTTTTTTGGCTTTGTTAATTTCATTAAATTCTACTCTTATCTATATTACTTAGGCTTGGTTTGCTCTTCTTTTTCTAGCTACTTAAGATTAACCATAGGTTATGAATCTCAGGCTTTTCCTCTTTCCTATTATAAGAATTTCAAGCTGTAAGTTTTCTTCTAAATATTTCTTTAACAGCATCCTATAAATTTTGATGTCATAGCTTTTAATACCATTTAGTTAAAAATGATTCTAATTTCTTTGTGATTTTATCTTTGGAAATCATGAATTATTGAGAATCATGCTGTTTAAATTTCAAATACTTGGGGATTTCTAGATATGTTATTGTTATTGGTTTTTAGTTTAATTCATTGTTGCCAGAAAACATAATTTCTGTGATTTCAGTCCTCTTGATTACAGCCAGGCTTGTTCTATGGTCCAGCATATATCAATCTCAGTGAGTGTACTATGTGCATATGAAAAGTCAAGGTGTTATTTTATTTCAGATCACCTATGTCTTTATTGGTTTTTCTTTGATGTAGTTATTCTACCAAATACTCAGAAAGTGGTGTTAAAATCTCCAGCTAGGGTTGTGAAATTGTCTGCCTCCTACATCATTGTGTCCATGTTTGCTTCATGTATTTAAAACCTTTATTAGGTATTTATGACTATTGGGTATTACTAATACATTTATCCTTTTATTATAATGAAACATCTCATTTTATCTCTTCTAACACTTTTATCTCAAGCAGCAATTATATAATAATAATGTAGCCACTCCAACCTTCTTTTGCCTGGTGTCACTTTTTTTATCTGTATGTTTTCAATCATTCTGTATCTTTATATATCAGGACACCTTTGTAAATAGCATACAATTGGAACATGCTTCCTTACCCATTTTAATAATTTCTACCTTTTAATTGGAGATTTCAGACTCACAACTGTCTAAGGGGAGAGGATTGGGGGCTGGATGAGAAGGTGAAGGGATTAAGCAAAGAAAAAAAAGAAAGACTCATGGACACAGACAAGAGCATGGTGATTGCCAGAGGGAAGGGGACATGGAGGGAGGAATAGGAAGGTAAAGAGGGGATAGAAGGTGATGGGAGGAGACTTGACTTGGGGTGGTGAGCACACAATACAATATACAGGTGATGTACTATAGAATTGTATGTCTGAAACATACAGTTTTATTAACCAATGTCACCCCAATAAATTTAATAATAAAGCAATTAGTATAATTATTTGTATTTTAAATTAAGATCTAACATTTTCCACATTTCCCCTTTTTTTTTATTATCCTGTTTCTTTTTTTTTTTTTTCACTTCTGATTATTTGAATGTTTTTAGAAATCAATTTTATGTTATTTAATGGCTCTCTAGATATACCTTTAGTATTATTTTTATTGTGGTAAATCTCAGGGTTGTAATGTGCGTCTTAACTTTTCATGGTCTACAAACAAATCTCTGATTATAGATTTGAATTCAGAAACACCTAAATTCAAGTCTCACCCCTGCGTTGTAGCTGAGCGCCTTGAGTTTCAGTTTTCTTATCTACAAAATAAGAATATTAGAGTTTATTACAACACTAGTGGTAAAATAATGTAAAACATGTAAACTAATATCTGCTATATAGTATGAACTCAGTAATCAGTAGTTTTATTTTCATTACCACAGTTGGTGGCTCTTTTGAAATAATTCTCCATCCTGAGTATCCTCTATAAAGTTTCTCTTCAGATCTGTCCTGATTTTATTGTCCTGACTTTATTTTTCATATATATATTGTAAATACAACAGGATTATTGCATTCATTGCAATAGTATTTGTCTTAAACTATTAGTTCCTTCTCAGAAGTATTTGACAAATATTAGTTTCCCATTGGCAAATTTTAATAACTATTCCAAAGAGCATAGATCCACTTCTCTCCCACCCTCCAAGTCTCTCATATTATCTTACTTTTGGGAGGGGAGGATTATGAGACATGAAGGAATATTTTCAAAGTGTGAAGAATAAACAGGTTCCAATTTCAGGATAATTCACTGAGGAAATCACTGCTATCGTATCTTTAACATGTTCCCTTCTGTCATAATGAGTAATAATGTTAATTTCTTCCAAGAGAAGTTTATTTTTGTCTATTTCATTTGCTCCCTATTTTTCCCAAGAGGAGAGTTGTTATACTTAGGGACATTGCTGGTCACTTTAATGTTTTTACTAATAGAAAATGTCTTCATTCTTATGTCTTTGAATTTGTAAACAGGTTGTGTTTCTGGATTTTATAGTATAGCATCAAGGTGGGAAAGATGCTATGCTAAGAACCATTAGCTTTTTCATTGAAAAATTACATTGAAATGTAGTTTGCAAAATTTTTTAACAAAAGATATTATGTGTTATTTATTGACTACTCGGACCATTTCAAGCAACGGGGATACAAATACTTATAATAATGAAAGGGAGAAGATGGAAACTATAGGATAACAGCTTTTCAATAAACATCTTGCATTGTTCTTGGTTTGCTCTGTCATCTATCTATCATCTATCTATCATCTGTCTATCATCTATCTATCTATCTATCTATCTATCTATCTATCTATCTATCTATCTATCTATCTATCTATCTATCTATCTATCTATATCTATCTATCTATCTATCTATCTATCTATCTATCTATCTATCTATCATCTATCTATCTATCTATCTATCTATCTATCTATCATCTATCTATCTATCTATCTATCTATCTATCTATCTATCTATCTATCATCTATCTATCTATCTATCATCTATCTATATCTATCATCTATCTCTATCTATTTATCTATCTATCTATCATCTATCTATCTATCATCTATCTATCTATCTATCTATCTATCTATCTATCTATCTATCTATCTATCTATCATCTATCATCTATCTGTCATCTATCTATCATCTATCTAATCTATCATCTATCACCTATATATCCATCCATCTACTTCCTATGCTTACCTACTCTTACTTTTCTCATACTCACAACCATCAAGGTAGGAATTCTTTTCACCCAAATTTTAAAGATGAGAAAACTGACATAAAGAAACTCATAAACTAGATAAAGCCCACACATATACAAGTGTCAGAGTACTGATATTTAATCTCAAAATCTATAATTTTGATCAATTTGATAAATCAAAATTTATGATTTATCTCATAAAATGGAGATCTCCATTTTAAATCTCTGAGCTTAACTTTACTGGAAGAGGCCTTTTCACATGGATTTGCTATAGGAACTTTTCTATGTTATGCTGCTTAGCACTGAAAATTACACTCTAGTGTGCAAAGGAATAAAATAAAAACATAAGCCACCCTGAAACGTTTTTAAACAAAGCGATGGAGGGTCTTGTATCCACCTTTTTTGCTAACTATGTTAAATGGCATTTATGTGATGTTTCAGGAAAATGAATTGTGTACCATTACACAATATAATTAATTTCATAATAATAAAAGTTCCTTATAGTTTGCCTTGTGTGTGTGAAAGAGAAAGAGAGTGAGAGAGAAAACAGCCTTAGAAATCCCTCTAAAATGCATAAAATTTCCAAATTTGATTATTTTATATCCATGATATTCTGTTATAACAATTCATACAGGTTCTTTTGTACCCAGACCATATGCTAAGTGTCTAATGAGGCCAAAATACATCTAAAATCTGTTTTTATAAAATTAAGGAAGTTTCTATTAAATATAGACCCTTAGAATAATATAGATAAATTTTAAGTAGTTAATTCTTAAACTTCCCTAAATGTAACTAAAAGAACTGATTCAGTGATAGATGTAGGGAAAGACAGCTAGTTATTAGATCTTTTTATTTTCCCACAAAATATATCTGATTTTATGTTAACTAGAGGAAATTATTTAAATTAAAAAAAAAAATTCTTCTCTTGACATTCCCTTGGTAATCAGGGAAGAGAATTGTGATTATAGCAGTGTAATCATTCAGAATGGAATTCTGTAGGACTTTGCTCCCATGTTAAGGACATAAAACTGGATCAAACTTTTAGAGTAAATATATTTTTAAAACCTAGCAAAGTTTGTGGAAACATGAATTATAATTTATTTTTTGTCTAGTTCTCATTGGTTTTCTTCCAAATATAATAAAGTAAGTGGTTTTAAAAGTGCAATTTACCCTTGAACAATGTGAAAGGTTAGGGTTCAGTCAAAAATCTGTATATAAATGTTGACGCCTCAAAAACTTAACTACAAATACCCCATTGTTGACTGAAGCCTTGCCAATAAACAGCCAATTTACATATATTTTGTGTGTTATATGTATTACATACTGTATTTTTACAAAATGTGAGCTATAGAAAAGGAAATGTTATTAAGAAAATTATAAGGAAGACAAAGTATATTTATAGTACTGTACTGCGTTTATTTATACCATAGGTTTACATCTTCTGTTTATAAGACAAATTGTCTGTTAGTCCTACTTCAAAATTGTCTTATATAATACAAATCACTGTAGATGTTATACATATTTCTAATACTAGTCATCAAAAATGAAAAGTAATGTGAAAAAGAAACATATTTATTTACAGGTATAATGACCCATGCACTGATAATGAAAAGGCAGTGATATGATTGCTTTCTGGTAGCCTCATTTAATCAATATGATTACTTCATGGTAGTAAGAAAATCTCCAGAACATTTTCCAATGTATTTATTAAAAAGAAATCCATATATAAGTGGACCCAGGGAGTTCAAGCCCATGTTGTTCAAGGGTCAACTATAGTTTCTCCTCTGTACTTCCAAAAAATAAATCGAAAACCAAATGAGAACTGATTTCAGAAAATTTAAGAAAATATAAATGAGTTTCTGATTAGTTGCTAATAATAAAAGTTAACCATTGAGACTTTCTAGATTTTGTTAGAGATCTTATAAACCTAAAAGTGGAATAGAGCATTGGTGATAGAGACCAAACTCACCTTCAATTCTTAAATGCAATTATAATAGACAATTATAACCTTTTTTGAATTTTTTCTCTCTGTGAATTTATGTATCTTTTATGAAATATGCCCCTTATTAAAAAACTCATACTAGATTTCAAAGAATTGTCATAGGTACTGATTACTTTAATAATGTTATTGGAGATGTCTAAGGCCCTTCTCTCTGAAAGAATTTCTGAGATGGGATTAGGAAATTGCTTTATTAAACAATTTGATGGAGAAACCTTGTTTTTGGAGGAAGTTGAGAGCATTCGGTGGCTATATTAGAATTGGGGAAGCATTCCTTTACATTTAGGTGATAAAATTTTTTTGTTACTAGAGAGTCTCTGCAATTTCTTAGGTTATTATTACTTTCTAATAAATAGTAATCTCTTCTAAAAGATAATTTACTTACAATCCTTAAAAGATAATTTTAAGTATTGGTGGAACTTTTCCTAATGATCTTGAAACTGTAAATTAACACTGTAATAACTAACGTTTGTGGGATGTGCCGGTTTTCATTGGATTGCATCTTCTTTGTAAATTCACTCTTTCAGTACCTGTTCTGTGACCATGTGTCGCACTCTAGGCAGTTCTCTTACACAGCGCCCCCTGTGTATAGGCTGGTCAGAAAGGGGCTCAGTAAGGACATGTTAGCAGTGAGGGGCTTTTCTTTCTGGTTCTAGTGGCCTTTGTTTTGCATTTTATGCTCCTGCTACACAGTCAATAGGGCAGGTAGTGGGACATCGGGCTGTGCACTGCCCAGCTATGCACCCAGAGGGACCATCCCTCAGTCACTTCTCAACCTTGGCCCCAAGCTTGGGAATGACCTTGCCTTCTGCCCTCTCATGCAGACACCACATGCTTCAGGACTCCTTCTTGCAGAAGTATGCTGACTTCCACGGAGAACCCACCCAGCAACCTGGAGTTATCTACACCACTGAAAGTTGTATTAGCCTGTGCTGATCTGCAAGCCAGAGCTTTGTTTCCTGTGTCCCTCCCAGAGTGGATCTAATGCCCTCTGGTCTTCCACTCACAGCAGCACTTAACTCCTTTTTCATGCTTGCTCGTGAGCCTGAGACTGCTTATACCCTGAAGGTTTTCTTCCTGTTTATACAATAAGCATGGACCAGCTCTGGCCTGAGAAAACCACTAAATTTCCTTGCCATCCAGTGGACCGAAATTGCACCTTAACCAATGAGACATGAACCTCAACCTCAAGAGGAAGCTCCCTTTCTCCCTTTGTCTTTCCTTGGATGCTCTCTCATCTCTAGGGAACCCTGTAGAGTTCTCTTTATATCCTTGTATTAACCATTCCTTCATTGTTTAATAATGCTTTGTATGAAACTTCCTTTACTTTCAAATTACTGAGTGATATGTCTCTCCTGATTGGACTCTGACTAATAAATATCTAAAAAAAGTAACTAGTTTCTATTCCCTAGGGAGTCAACATACCCTAATGGCTATAGCTCCTATTTTGCCATTCACAGTTCACCGACTGAATCACTGACCACGAGAGCCAGCTCTCACAGCTTCCCATGAGCTTTTCATAGCCTCATCCTTACAAATCCAAAAAGTGTCAACACCAAACAATTCCGTACACATGGAAGGCTTGTGCAGTGATTGGTACATGATATATACTAAATAAATGATAAGTAACATATTTGTTATAAGTATTTAAATGTGAGCCAAGTTGCAAGAATAAATTTTAAGGAAATCTTTGTATCATGAGATGTATTAATATATAATCAGTATATTTTCCCTAACTATAACAACTACCATGGACATTGGATTTCTTTTAAGTTACAAACCTATAAAAAGTTAACGATGGCATTTTACAGATGCCAACAGGGACTGAATTGAAAAACAAATGATGCTAAAATCATTAAGCCTTGTTAAAGATAGATACTAATAACAAAACTGGAAGGAATGATAGTGTCAATCAAAAGACATGATTCAGGGAATTTTGTTTTCCCTTGAATGAAGCTTGAAAATAAATTTTTAACAATGTTAGGTGAAAATGACTACTACAAATTAAAATATCCTATAAACATAATTGACTGAACTTTGAAGGAGTCTCATAACTTTTCAGTCAAAGATCGAGAGTTAGAATCCTGCTTTCCTGACTTCAATTCAATCTGCCTTGTAATAATACACATTATTTAATCTGGGGTGATGTGATATTGGCATCAAGGAACTCTTTTCATTATTAAATGCCTTTTCCTACACTGTAAGACCTGGAAAAGAGTGGAAATTTAAGCTGCTTCATATAAAGCTATACCTCAATAAATGCACTCTAGGAATATTTACATATTTCCCTCTGCTAATGAAATCAATGCTAACAGAAGATTTCAATTATAATAATACTTCAAATTTTATACAGGTATGTCTTGCACACAGAATTTGAAATGTCTTAAAAGAGTACTCAGTAAAAGTATATTGATATATGGGATGTTGGGAGAAAATTGAGAAGAATAGTTTTCTCAAAAAGATCAGGTTGATAACACAATCAGGTTGTTTATCACTTTAGTTTATAATCCTAAAATAAAATTTATACCCAGGAATTTATCTGAAAACTAAAGTCATTTGATATAAAATTTCCTGTTACGGTCAAAATAAAATAAAAGGTGACTATCCGGAAGAGCATGGATGTAAGAAGGGCACTCTGTAGGAGGCCATTGTGTTAATGAGGCTTATTGTATTTGAGAGTGAAGGGAATTCAGTGAGGAGAGATAAGAAAAAGTAAACTTTAAAAAATTTAACATGAAATGTTTGTCATAATCTGAATGTCTACATAGAATCATATACTCATGAGAGTAAAAAGAATCTTTAAATGAAACAATAAGTTATCTTATATTTTTAATTGATACTTTAAATAATATCTTGACTATTGAAAAGCATACTATTCATGTTTATGCCGAAAGTATTGTAGCTTTGCAAACTACATTACCCTCCAGATATTAAAGGCTAAAATAAACACTGACAGGGAAATGATTTTATAAAATAAAATAAAAAACACACTAACATTTTAAGACTTCAATGCCTTAAAATATTATTTATGTCAAATAATTTGTGTATTTGAGAGCAATTGTGTCTATCTTTGGGTTAAAGTTACCGCTATTCCTAGATAATCAGGAGAAGTTTAAATAAAGCCACTGTAACAGTGGATGCAATCATTTTTACAATGTTCTCTATTTAAATGATGACATGTTATGACCGGATTAGATGGCCCTTAGTCACCTTGTATGTAGTTTCATAACTTAAGTAGAATATTGTAAAACATTATAATTTGGCATCACTTGTAAATTATATGTTTAGACTCAATCAAAATAGTGAAGCCTATTATTAGAACTGCATGTCCCTTTTTATAAAATTTTCCTCACTTGTGCAGTATAAACTTCACCTGAGATGGATTATTATTAGATTTTGGGTTGAGAAATGACACACAGACATTTCCTCTGCTTGAAGCATTTAAGTAGTCACAAGCCATAGTCCTGTTTTCATTATTTCTGGTATATTTTGCACAAGAAACTATTCACCCTCTCCCAGGACTCTATCAGAGTGCCTATCAACTAGATCAGTGTTTCAAAATATATTATTTTTTTAATTTCGAAAGAAGGCTAATAGGTGTTAAGTCATAAAATAAATGGAATTTTAGCAAATCTTATATTTTTTTCTGATTCATAAAAAATGGAAATATGTTCTCATAGAAAATTAAAATCCCCCAATGGAACATAACAAAATCAAACTCAAGGTAATTCTTCTATTAAGGTTTATTTTGTACTTTTGGAGAAAATTAGAAATAAATATACATATTTAAAAATATTTTTGACATAGATAAAGCTAGGTTGCCATCACCCAGGAACCCTGAAGTCTCAGTAAAATTAGATAACGAACATTGGCTTCCTGCTCCCACTGCTGTGAGTTGAGAATCTCGCAGCTCCCTGGGCAGCTCCCCTCCAGGTGGAGACTCCCCTGTAGAGCTCAGCCACCCCAGAAATATTTCCTTTCAGCTGCGAGGGGTGCAGACAGAGATCATGGTAAATCATGTTCAGTACGTAATAGCTGGGTCCCGAAGTGGTGTGCACCATTTTCACTCATGTTCCATTGTCCTGAGCCGGTGCCATTGTCCCAATCTGAATGCTAGGCCGGCTGAGAAATGTAATTTTCCTGTGGCCCCAGGAAGAGGAATGGGATTAGTGAGAATCCAGCATACGTCTCTGCCAAAGCGAATATTATACTAAAAAATTCAAACCATAGTAACCTACTACACCCCCTTAAGCTACCACAGAATCAGGTTCAGGCTATTTATGCACCTGGAAGAATACGCGTGTGTGCATGTGTGTGATCACATTAGATTATAGGTAGATCTATTTTATTCTTTTAAAATAATTACATTGATTCCACATATCAGCTTATCTTTTGTTTTTAGCCTTTTCGAATTATAAACTGTGCTTATATACACATCCTTGAACAAACCCTCTCATGTAGATTTTTCAAATGTAGTTTTAGGTTTTCAATATTGGACTAAAGATATGTGCATGTTAAGTTTTGTAGATATTGCAAACTTTAGTTGCAAACAGTTTATATGGTTTAACATTCCCACCAATAATTCATGTTGTGGATATTCCCTCAAATGAGTCTAGGTAATACCTTGTTACATCAAACTGCTTCAATAATAAATAAAACATTATGTAATTATATTTTACATTTTAATTACTACTATAAAATCATGACCAATTTTAGCATCTTATTTTTTTGTCTACCCAGTACATGTGTGTTCTCTCTCTCATTCTGTACACAAAAAACACACATACACATTTGTGTAAATATATATGAAACAGAAAAATTTTATTCAATTTTTGATTACTTAATGATTTAGCAATGACCTTTATTAAACAGTGCTGTTAGCCTTTTTTGTGTCTTATGTGTAACAACTTCTTTCATTTTGTTGTTTTAAATATGATTTTTGTTAATGGTTTCTTGACCCACAGATATGTTTAATTGTTATGAGACTTTATCAGCACTTTCACTATACATAATTGGAATATTACGACCTGGTTAAAATAGCTTTTTATCCAAGTTTATTGAGTTTCTTCTGCAACTTTTATGATTTGATGTATTGTTTGTAAATCTACTATGGGGACATTAAAAATATTAAATAATGAAAATCTGGAGGTCATCTTTTCTTAGCTAATTTTGTCAACTTTCATTATATCAAAAGCATAACCATTTGCATCTAGATCCGTCTTGACTTTCTAGCCTCCCTGCTGAGCTACCCATTAACCATCACTAAACTGTTTTAGCTATTAGAGCTCTGCCATACATTTAATGCTTGATAAAAAGGTCTCTGCTCACTAGTCTTACTGCTTAGGTTTTTGTTCACTTTTCTTTAACATACTTTGTTACAAAAGAAAAACACTATGGGTAATTTTATTTATCACATTCAATTTATACAATAAATCAGGAATATTGTCTTTGAAATAAAAACTATTAAATTACACATTTTATGTTAAAATGTTAGAAGTAATTTAAAAATATGTCACATTTCATCCAATATGAATGTAAACTTTATAAAAGACTTATATATATGTAAATGTTATTGCATTTTCTGCTACAGTATCATATAAATATTTCCATTCAAATGTATATTTTAAAAACTTAACATCTTTTTTATTTCTTCAAAGTGGTTATATCTTTTATAATCTCTCTAATAAAGACTTTTAAAATCTACTAAATATATCGCAAGTTCTTCTTATTTTCATTCTGTTGGGATAAGATATAAAATTTCCAATCTTTTCACTAGCTATTGTTTTTCTTTTCAGAATTTAAATCTTTGCGTTCCTATAAATTACATCTTCAATTTGGTATTTCATGAACAAATTCATCTTTCATTGGGCTTTTAAAGATTTATCATCAAATCATATCTCTTAGAAGGGTACACTTAAAAATAATTATTGTTATAGTAAATGTAAAACTACAAGTATATATAAACGTAGGGATTAAAAATAGCAGGACTTATAATAAGACAGCTTCATGAGAATACTTTACTGTAGTTAGGGAGGTAGTATTTAGTTTCTTAGGTTCTGAAAGTCAAGACACAGAATGAAGGACAATTTTACAAGTATTTGTGGAATCAAGATTGCTGTGATCAATATCCTTGGAAGCAGGAAGACCAAGTTTTGGAGGTTAACATCTGCTGCGGATGCTGTATGTACTGCTTACTCCAGCAGCTAGGAGGGTTTAGGTGATAATAATTAACAGTTACCCCATTCTCCAGAGAACTGGCCTCAACTGCCTGGCTGGGTGGCTATGATGTCCCACAACTACCCTTCTTCAAGCCTAGAGCTGACCTCAACTGAAAACTGACTGGCTTGGTTATAAGAGTCCCATGGCCCCATCATCTGAGGGTTGGCCTAATTCTGTGTGAAAGTTAGCTTCAGAGCTCCGTGGGACAACTTGAAGCTGTTTTCCTGCTGGGATGATATCCTTGCTAGCCTTTCCCCCTCTCCCAATCCTGCTGCTCTAAATCTGCTTTGAGACCATCCCCCTATTAAGTCACATAATCACAAGGGACACTATGGAAGACAGTTCCTTTGGAGCCCCCCAGTGAAGCCATGCCTGCTTTATTCATGCCCTGTGTACGTTTGCTTTGAGCTTGGCCTGGCGTCTGGCGTGGGCCAGTGGGCAATAAGCGAGCATAATGCAAACAGGGGCTGGATAAGCCTTCACGCACTGCAGCGTCTCTTCTTTGAATGCTCCTTGGAGCCTGGAAGAGAAGCCCAGCCCACACGGAGGAGTCAAGTGCAAGAAAAATGAGACATTCTCAAAGTTTCACGGGAGCTCTCAGCAGCCAGCTGGCACCGCCTGGCCCCAGGAGGTGCAGGAGACACCGTGGATTCAAGTATGAAAGACCCACCCAGTGAACCCGGACAGCCCAGGGGTGGAGAAAAGATATTCAAATAATCATCGCTTTAAGCGACTAAACTTAGGAGTCATTTGTTACATAACAAAGGTCCACCGAGAAGGAAACCGACATAAGAATCACAGAATGTAACAAATGGATTCATAGTGGGATATACTCTCGTGCTGTGGTGGGACCTGGACCACCGCCCCCCTGTGCCGTATGTGAAATCCTGCAAGCCGCTGTGCAGCCAGCTCGCCTCCCACAAGGCTGGTGAGGCCGCCCAGTTTCTCCCGGGCACTATGCTTGCCAGTCCGTTCGGTGGGTTATAGAGAGTAGGTTTTCATATTTAGTTTCTAAACTTTGAAAATACTTTAACTTATATATATATACTTATATATATGTAATTTATATTGTGTGTGTATATATATCTTTATTGTTGAAAGTATTACTATTATCCCCTTTTTTCCCCATTGACCCCTTCCACCCAGCACCCACTCCCCACCCCACGCCTTCACCACACTATTTGTATTAGAAAGCGTTTCTACCTGATTCTTAAAAATGAGCAGTAAGTCCTATACAGATTGCAATGTAAAGCGGTTTTCTAACAAAAGTTCCTTATAGGTGGTGAGCACTGTCTATGGTAGTAGGGCCCATTCAGTTTCACTTCTGAAGTGATACTTACTGGCCCATCTTTATATTCGGTTACACAATAAAAGCTTGGTACTTGGACCCATGTATACTTATTTTTATTGCACTCATTTTAAATTTCTTCTCTGGAGTATGCAATCACTACTCCTCCTAAGCATTTTTAAGATAGTGAATCAGTCTTTTTCTCAAGGAAATATTCAACAGCAAGGAAAAAATAACTCCGATCATATTAACAATTCTAACAAATTTATGGGTCGGTATGAAACACATTTTACTATATAATTACATACATAGCTATATATATTTTTTGTTTTGTTTTTTGTTGTTGTTTATTTTTGTTTAAAATATTACAGATGTCCCTTTTTCTCCTCAATGACCCCTTTCACCCCCTCCCCAGTCCCCCTCTCCCCCATTGTCCGTGCCCCTGGGTTGTGCATATCTGCATATAAATCCTTTGGTTAGTCTCTCCCCCTCCACCCACCCGCCCTCCTCCATCCCTCTGACATTTGTCAGTCTGATCCATGCTTCCCTGTCACTGAATCTATTCTGTTCATCAGTTTATTAAGTTCTTTAGATTCCACATATAAGCGAGATCATGTGATGTTTGTCTTTCTCTGCCTGGCTTATTTCACATAGCTATGTATTTATTAATAGTTCTTAAGCATGCAAGTGTATATATGTGCATATATAAATTCCTATAATTAAACAAATAAATATTAATTGGAAGATCAACACAGTTTTACTATTTTATTCAACATTATTATTCTGTTTTCTGAAATCAACTCTACCATGTCTAAATAGAAATACATCTGACACCACCTATGGAGAGTGAATAGCTTCGAAAGCTCCAATAGCATTTCTAATCTATACATCTAACGATGAATCAGAAATAATCTCAGTGAAGTTGTCTACAAGCATTAACTTGTGCTGAAGGCACCATGCTACTTAGGAACAAAGGCTGCCCTGTGAGATCCTCTCCTAAATGGGCTGAAGTGGTAAACAAGTCTTTACACATATTTTTCCCCCTCAGACAAGCTTCTGTTACCACATTATCTTGTCAACTCATATGAGGTTTGGATGGATCAATACTTACGTAGGTAACTTCTAAAGAACACCTGGCCCTCCAGGAGGTGACACGTTAATTAAATAGATAACATTCTTCTCCTTAATGTACAACTGCTTGAATTTTAGAGCTTCTTTCTGATTCTTTTGTCTCTGCTCTAATACTTTCGTGAGCTTGAGGGCTAACAGCAGCCAAGAAACCTGGTAAACGTAATAATTTCGGAAATGTTGCTAGTGACATTTTGGCTAAAGAAAAAGAGAAAATGAAAAATTTTCCTTTGATCTCATTTGACCTTTCTATGTTTCGAGCTCACCACCTAAGCAAGATGTGTGTTTCTGAGCGTTAAAACAGATATTTTGTAACTTAATTTTGCTTTTGGAAAACGCAATGAAGGACCTTATCTAATAAAGTGGACTTGCACTTTAGTGATTTCCTAAGACAGAATGTCACATTTGGCCACTTTACAGATCTTCAGGGAAGCAACAGAGCGGACTCAGTAACCCAGCCCTGCCGGGAAACGCTCACCTTTACTCCGCCTCTGAATGCAGCACCAGGCGAGAGGCGTCCTGGCCCCCAATAAATTATGGATCACAATGTTCTGTGGCAGGTATGATTGAGAGAGATTTTATAAATAATGCACAGATCATGGGTACTTGTTCACTTATTTTCACATTTATTTGTAATCATTTTTAAAAACCAGAGGACATTTTAATCCAAATAAAAAGTAAACACTTATTTTTGAGGGGAAAATGCTTAGTTTTAAGTAGACATTGATTTACTTTCATACTTGCTTTACCTTTGGTTTTTCAAGGCTGTTTTGCCCCACCATTGACAGTAAATGATAAATACAGAAGTAGAAAAAAAAGAGAATATTGGCCCCCTTTGTTGTTATTGTCCTGTGTTTGCGTTTCATTACTTTTGGAAATTTGCATATACAACCTAGATTTTGTGATTACATGTTGGGGCCTTGTCCTATTTATTTAAGACTCTCTTTTAGAAATTTAAAGCTAATTTTATTTCAAATAAGATGTGTAACATTATTTTTAAGGGGAAATTGCCTTACTGTCATACAATGTCAAAGAATGAAGTTATGTATATGTGCATTCCTTACATAGCACTGAGATAATCCATAACTAAGTATACATGTAATAGAAAATATAACTCATTTCATTATATATTTGTGGGTATTTCACTTCTTTTCCATATTTATGCATGGAGATGTATGACATTTGCATACATGTAGGAAACATTTATCTGTCCCTAATCTAAATACACATATATACAAAAATACCTATATATTCCTGATATCAAAAATGTTATGTTTGAATACAAAGCTGATTTTCTTCTTAAAAGACAGGAATACTTGGCTCAGTACTGAACTCCAGTGCTATCACTTTTGCTACTTAGTTAAAAAAACACTTCTATACACTTTAAAATAGCATTTCATTCATTTTTATTGTGGCTTATGAACATCAAACATCAAAGCTTTATATGATATGTTGGCATTTTGTGATAAAACATCTGCTATTTTAAGAAAAAATAAACCTGAAGACAAAATATCTGGTTTCTTTGAATTAAATCAAAAGCATTTGTGGCTCAGTAAAATTTAAAACATTTAATTTTGCCCTGCCACATTTTTGTAATTATATTTTTAAGAAAACATCTTCTTTGTTGTTCATTAAATTAATTCATTACAATATTCTTGGTTTTCAACACTTAAATTCTATGATTGGGCAATTCCTTTCCTAATTCCCACATTACCTTTAACCATGAAAATAAGACTAAACCATGACTTATTTAAAATTATGTAATCAAGAGAAAATAGAATTTGAGTTTAAGATTGATGTTGGCTCACATTGATACCACTTAGCAAATGAAAAATCCTATAAACCATACTTAAACTTCCTGAGATTTAATTTACTAAGTTCAATAACAACAAAATCCCAAAATTGTTAAAAGAAAATATAGTACATGTTCAAAAATGTTACTTTTATTTCTTTCATTCATAAAAATTGCCATCACTATTCTGTTGCATACAATGAAAAGAGACTTTCTTTTGCATTTTTAATTGGCAAATTTTTATTCTAGTCCCTGAAATTAAAAGAAGTAATGAAATAGAAGATTGGCAGTTTTCTTTTTCTAAATATGCTGCTAAAGCAGGAAGTTATAATCAGTTTATCCATGATTAAAATCACTAATAATTGATTATGTGTAAATTAAAGGAGTGAAGTTAAAAAAGACTTACAGCTAAAATAGTCTATGTTAGAATGGGTAGAATGAGACATATACCCATGAAATACTAGTGAAAGCTTTTATTTTACCAGTAAGTATATGGACCATCAAAGAGTTTATATCCTTTATCTTCCCTACTGTATTCATCATAATTCTACTCCCAGGAATCTATCCCAATAAAATAATTTAAAACAAGGTCAAATGATTTGGTATAATGATATTTATTGTAATATTGTATATTATGCCAAAAATATTGGAAACAAAGTAATCTAACACAACTGACTTTTTAAAATAAATGATAGTCCTCCTATATGCCAGACATTACTTATTAAAAATATTTTCAAAAATTAAAAAAAGGAAAATAAAACTCTTATTGTATAGTGTTAAGTTAAAAATGAAATTTGCAAAACTACCTATATATGAAGAAGTAATATATATTTGTTTCACCTTTCAAGAAAGAAAAGTAAGCACAACCACTCTAGGCATTGATATTTATTTCTCTATTGATCCATGTTGATTCTAATGTGTTTTTTGTTTGTTTTTTTAATATATCTTGATTGATTTCAGAGAGAGGAAGGGAGAGGGGGAGAGAGAAAGAAACATCAATGATGAGAGTCATTGATCGGCTGCCTCCTGCACGCCCCCAACTGGGGATCGAGCCCGCAACCCGGGCCTGTGCCCTGACCGGGAATCGAACCCCGATCCCCTGGATCCTAAGCCGATGCTCACCCGCTGAGCCACACCCAGCCGGGCTCTAATGGTTTTTGAAATAAAATTTTCTTTTTCCTAAATTCCATATGCTGCTGAGAATATATAATTTTCTGGGTTTTGTGGGTTTTTTTACTATGGATCATTTCCAGTGAATTCTACATAAAGCAAAGTACACAAAGGTCTTTAACCTTTATCACTGAGGCATCGATAAATAATCTTAATGCGTTTCCGAAAGTCGAGTAGCATCTACTCATCTTCCAGACCAGAACAGCTGCTTCTTAAGGTCAGGTATCAGTTTAGTTCTACTAAATCTGGACAGTTTAAAGTCTCTGCAACGACTTTCGTTATAGATGGTGTTATGTGAGTTTGAGTTTTTAATGGTCCCATATAGTTTTGGTGAACCAGGCTATGGTCTAGGCGAAGCTGGGAGCTCACATTCCACTTACTGAAATGTTGGTCAGCCCTTCCTTATAGAGCACGCGCTGGGGCTTCCTGCTGAGGCGCAGAGCTCACTCGCACTTGCCTCGGAACAGTTACAAAGTAGGCTGCATATTGGAGCCGCCTTCGAGTCTCGTAAAATCACTAAGGCCCGGTTGCACTCGCCGGTCATCTGATTTAATTGCTGGGGCTGCCGCCTGGGCATCAGGAGTTTCAAAAGTCCCCCAAGTGATGCTAGTGTAAGGCAAGTCGCAAGTTAGAAGGAGGTGTAATTAGGGCCCGATTGCCCACTATCCCACCTCATGGGGGAAGAGTAAGGAAAGGTAGGGAGTGGGGCACATGAACAATAAGTCATTACTTAAAGCAACAGAATTCCTATGAAATTTTCTACTCTATGCTTTTAAAGTAAGAGCGACTAAATAAATCTTTCACAGATAATAATCTACCTGAGAGAAGTTAAGAAAAACTGTATTTAAATTAAAATAGAAGTAGGTGGTATTTTCCCATCAACTATTTTAACATTAGCAATGTGTTTAAGACCTAATACCTTTTTACCACACCCCCATTTTTTTTTTACAAATATAAAGTATCTATATAAACCTTGGACATAGAACTTAGTAGCTCTGTTGAAAAATTAATATTTTCTTCACCTTCCAACTCCTAAATACAGATATTTTTCCAGTCATTGCTCCTTAATCATCTTTTCAGTTATTCTTTTTTCATTTACAACCTAACTTAAGCTATGGCTTCGACTAAAAGCTTGAAACAGGTGACAACTCTAGGTTGCCCTGCCGCAGGTTCCAGTCCTGCACTGCACCCTGGTGCTCCCATCTCAGTGTGAGGATATTTCACAGTGAGAGGACCCCGCCTGAGCTCTTCATTATCACACCTAATCTATCCCCTTCTCTGTGGTTTCTAATTCTGTCAATGACGTCAGCATCTCCCCAGGAACTCAGGTTTTAAGTATTGTCATTTCTTGGGTCCAGTCTCTTTCTTTGCTTACTTCCAAAATCTGTCAGCTCCTTTCCAGCTTCTCTCACGCCCCTGGTATTTGCCCAACCGGGCCATATGGGGGCCTCACGTTAAACTAGGGTACACCACCAGGAAACATGGCAGGAGCTATGACTGACCTAAAGAAAATAGCATCTAATAAAATTATTGGCATAGGCAGAGAATGATTATGCATTAATGAATGCAAAATTAATTAATTTCCTCTGGCCTGGCACATAAAGATGATTAAGACACGCTCCTGTCTTTAGGGAGAAAAGAAGAAATAGATGTACAAAAATAAAAATAACAATAGTAGTAGGGTTAACAATAGGGAGAACAAACAGGCCTGTGCTAAGCCCTTTTCGCGCATGATCTCCTCTCATCTTTATGACACCCTGTGAGACAGGAATGATGAAGTTAAGGTGCAGAGAGTTTGAGTAACCTGCTGAAGGTCACTAAGCTAAGTGTCCAAGTGGGTCTTTCTTAGTACAGAAGCTAATGTGAGCACTATGCACATATTTACCGAGCACACAGCGCATATATCAAAAGCTCTCTGCTATGCTTGGCAGAGGCGATGGTAGGCAAGTCTACAGTAAGCAAGACAAGGTTGTAAATACTAAAATGAAAGATTGAAGGTGTTAGCTGACTGTTCTTCAAGGATTACATAAGAGTCATTTCGGGCGGTAGAGATAGATGCTGTTTTTGAGAGAGAGAGACAGAGACAGAAACAGAGAGACAAAGAGAGAGATTAAGGTTATTTAGGTATATCCCTGACCCAGTTTCTTTCCAGAAGCATTGAAGTACATGGCTGAGCATATAATTGAGAACCCTGACTAGGAAGTTAGAAATCCTGGTTTCCTTTCTCTAGTCTGTCTGGCTTGAGTGAGTCATAAACTTAGAGGCTCTTTAATCCATTGCCTTTCAAACAGAAAAACAAAAGTAGTGGATATATTCCATTGCATGACTACTCAGTTTATTTGTAAAGGTAATTTTAACAGAAAATGATACAAAATTACAATAATATTATGAAATATGACATGGGGGCCAAAAATTAAAATATATTACTTCGTGATTCAATGTTAATCTTAAAATTTATTTTTGAAATTAAATCTGCCCCTATCTCCTCCCTCAGCAGGTCCACAGGAACTAAGCGACCAGCCCAGGCTTGCAAAGCTAGTTGATGGCACAGCATCCAGGCCTACCACTCAAATCAGTACTTTTCCCCCCAGCATATTTCCCTCCTGCTACTGAAGTCATAAACATCTCCATGGAACCTCGTAAAATGAGCACTGGGAGATGTAAAAGTAGGCAGCATTCTGGGAGTCATGTTGGACCATGCCTAGAAAATGCTCTGTATATAACTGAAACTCTACTAAGAGGTACCATCCCGAAGGTCCCATTTGCAGGCCTAAGCTCCTACTTCTCTCATTATTAAACCCATTAGGATGATTCTGCTTGCATATGACAGAAATCATAAGTTTAACTTACTTAAAAAACTAATACTAGCCCAGCCTGGCGTGGCTCAGCGGTTGAGCGTCGACCTGGGATCCAGGCAATCGGGGTTCGATTCCCGGTCAGGGCACATGCCCGGGTTGTGGGCTCAATCAATGACTCTCTCATCATTGATGTTTCTATCTCTCTCTCTCTCCCTCTCCTTTCCTCTCTCTGAAATCAATAAAGATATATTTAAAAAACAAAAACAAAACAAACAAACAAAAAACTAATACTAGAGAAAGTCGTAGCAGATATAGAAAAATTTAGTCTTATTCAAAAAGTAAAAATTATATACTTAGGAAAAGAATCATGGTACCAAATATCTTATTAGACATCATGTATTTTTATTTCAATTTTTTACCCTGCACAATAAAGAAAATCTGAGTCAACATTAACTAAAAAGCATGTTGAGACTTTATTTACTCTCATGCAGAAACCCTTATTTTCTTTACTGTTGTTTTTTTTTTTTTTTCCATATCTGTTCCATTTTTTAAAAAGAATTTTTTCCAGTAGTTGCACATTCTTAGGTAGTGCTCAGCTAGTATGAGATTAAGATCTAAAAATGTAAGATGAAGCTGACATTTTCCAACATTCCAGCTAGGCATGTTATATATTTTTTCTTCCTCTCCATTGATTTCAACAACTGGGATTTTATTTTTTAAATGCAAAACAAAATCAATCCTGAAGTCACTTTAACTTCCGAGGCTGAATTAGCAAAATCTGATGTTTGAAAACCTAAGGAAATATTTTGATAGTTCATAATATTATATGCATACATGCATAAAAACCAGTATATGGAGTGCTGTTTCTCTTTTAATTATTAAGGTTCTAAAAACAGTTACATTTTGTTCCTGCATGCGTCAAAGCACTTTTATGTGCATTATCCTGTCATTTAGAATCTTCTGTCAGCATTTTAGAGATATTTTTCTCAGCCTCTAATCTGTCTTTCAACTAATCTGGTCTTTGTCTAACTATCTGCCTCATCTGCTTTCTGGATTCTTTCGTGAGCTTTCAGTGTAAGTTAGGAAATATTGTGGTATAGGTCTTGCACTCTGTTTACCAACATTTTTACGCAAACTGTTTAATTAAAATGCTGGGCTACTGTGAAAAGAGTGGTGTGAGTTGTTAACTTTTTTAGGGTTTTCAGTATTTTAAAATACTTGAAAATGTAGTGTAATAAAAAAGAGTAAATTAATCCTTGATGCTGCTTTTTGTATCATTTTAGGAAGTTTTTCAGGCAAAAAAAACTGGTAATACTTTGCTTGAAATATAATGTCTTTATGCAAATGTGGCCCTTACATTTGAATTTCATGATTAAAACCGGTAGTGTTAGAACTAATGAAAATATGCTACTTTTTCATTTTTTGCAGTTATATTAATCGTGCTTCCTGTCACTCCCACTGCACCCATAATGGCCTTCCGTTGGTGACTGTGGGTAGGAAAGTTGAGCAGCTGATACACATTTTGAAAACCCTGTTTTCTTAGCTCTGCATTAGGCCTGTGGTCTTTGAAGTAACTTCCAGTGGCCTCTTCCCAGTATAAAAGTGCGGAGTCCTGTTAAATTGCCACCTGTGCTAAGGAGAGCTAATCCATTAGTGTCGAGCAGCTCTAAGAAGGTGCCATGGTGCCCGGGGGCAATCTCTTGAGTTTCAGCTCCAGCAGCTGCTGGGAGATGAGCTTGGGATGGTCCTTGTTACAGAAATTAGAAGGATGGGGAAGTAAACAGAGGTGCCTTTCATCTGACCCAGCTCTGAGACAAAAGGGTGGGGGGGGAGGGAATTCCTTTTCTAATTACTTTATGGGTCAGTTCTCCCAGACTGATGGCAATGTCTGACACTCCTAATCTTTAGGGGAAACTTTTGAAAAAAGAGAAAGGAAAAAAAAAAAAAAAAGCAATTGAAGCTGTCAAGTTTTTCCTTCTGAAAATGCCCTGCCCCCTTGTGTTTGCAGGGCTGCTGTCCTAGTGGGTCCTGCCCTTTCTCTCCGGAGGAGCGCTGAGAAGGGGGGCGTGGAGGTGCAGCCTCCGGACCTGCACACTTGCCCCTGAATCTGAGGTTACCCCTCTTTCTATATCAGTTGGGCAGTTTAGATTTTTCTACTGGATTTCATTGTGCTTGATGAGTTGGACTTGCTAGTCCAACTGCTGTGCTTCTGTTGGTCTGGTCATCATTTTGGGGGCCTCTCAGAATCTCAGCCACTCTGAGCAGCTGCCTTACTGAGCAAGGCAGGAACAGCGTGCAGTCAAGTGCCTGTTGCCAATTTGTGAGCACAGGGCTTAAGGAAAGGTAAATGGGGAAGAGGAAAGACGGCTGGGCTTGCTTGTGATAAAAGAATAACTCAGACAGGTTCAGGAAGATAATCCCCACCTTCTGATTTCTTATTTGCTATAATAACAAGAAGGTGTTTATTTCTACTTGACAGGATTGTTCTTTTGTTTTGTTTTCTGGACAGAGATTCCCCATCTTTTTTGAAAACAAATAGCTATTGTTTTATTTCATTTGAAAAGTGAAAACATTCTATTTCTATAATGGACATATTTTCCTTAATGAAAATATAAAAAGTTTAGATAAGCAGGAAAAAAATTAGTATTTTGAAATATAGTTTTATAATCACTTTTCTAAATAGTTGTACATATCATAAGTACATGTGATAGTAAAACCACGTTTTTACTTAGCAATGACAAGGACATTTAAATGGTCGATGATATTCTGCTGCGGGATGGATGCCTGTGTCTACTGCACACTACTTATGTAATTTCCTCAAGGGGGAAGATAAGTTCATTTCTGTGCTTTGCTTTGACATAACTCAAGAAATAGGAAAAGATGACGGTGATTAAAAGTTGGGATTGTTTTTGGTGGTCTATCTTCTAGAATTTATATTTAGTTCAGTATTTTATTTTTCCTAAACCTTTTTCAGATTAAAGAAATGAAACTTATTTGACATTTGATATCAATGAGATTAAGAAGGGAAAAATATTCTCAACTAAGATAAAAGTCTACTTCCAAAGCAAAATGATCTCAAGGATTATTTTTCTGAATAAATATGACAGAAGATCTGCTACAGACAACAGAAGTGGTTACAATTTTTTAAATTTTATTTGAAAAGTACAAACTTTCAAAGTGAAATCTTACTTGTTAGGCAATTTAGCTTTTGCAATTTAAAATAGAAATTTTCAAATACTGCATAATCTCAAATTCAAAAGACAAGTGAACAATTTCAGAAACTATAACATTTTTACTCCAGAATCCCTTGAAATGCTAAAGGCCCTTCAAGAAACTGATCCCCATGGTCTTTAAAGGTCTCTTTTTTATCTTCTTTTACCTAAGTGACTTGATAAGAGAATGAAACTATTTCTTCCAGCTGGGGGTAAATATTCACTCAATTTTAAGCCCAAGTTTCTACCAAGAACTCTCACTTTCAGTCTGTGTGACGTTTGAGTGCAAGGTAAAAAATGAGACATTTCAACGTTCATATAATACAGTTTCTGTGTAATAAAGTTGGATGTAGAAACATATATATTTGAAGGTTTAACACATTTTTTAAGCACAGAATATGTACTCAAAGCTTATCACACTTATTATAATTTTGGTATGATTCTTATTAAATTTGTGTTTTTAAACCATAATTCTGATCTAAGCCTTTAAGCATTGTGATTTTTCAAGAAGTTACAACACTAAATGTGTATTATGATTATTTTTTTTTAAATGTTTTTATATTTTTCAGAGAGGAAGGGAGAGGGAGAGTTAGAAACAGTAATGATGAGAGTCATTCATCTGCTGCTTGCCCCCCGGGGATCAAGCCCGGAACCCCGGCACGTGCCCTGGCCAGGAATCGAACCGTGACCTCCTGCTTCATAGGTTGACGCTCAACCACTGAGCCACGCTGGCCGGGCAATAATTATTTTTTATAATATATTTTCATTAATGATATCATGGATATATGTCTCTGTCTATAAATTTTTAATGACATAATCATTTATAATGGCTGAAATGAATATAATCTAATTTAGCATTAGTGCTGTGGAGGTAACCCATTGTCTCCTAGTATATATAATGGGAATCACCAAGTTTTAGATGAGTTACCTAAGTGCCCAGCTGCAGACTACACACACACACACACACACACACAGATACATAAATTATACAGACACATGCACGCAGAAGCGTGCAAAGATAGACATGTGCATGGTCATAAGAAAGAGGGCTGAAGAAACTAAAGAATTTTGCTGTGGTTATCTCTTGGTAGCAGAAATACTGAAATTCTCATATTTGCTTTTGACTTTTCTTTTGCTTCCTTACATTTGTTATTCCTTTGAAATTTCAATTCCGAGGTATGGCAAAAAAGTATTATTAAGTACAATACTAATGCATATTTTAAAATAGCTAATGTAATGGTGTCATCTTTTTTCTATTTTAATTTCCATCTGTGTAATAGAATTGCCAGAGAAAATAGTCAAATACTTACTGGGGTAAATTTTCCTTCTTAAATTGTATCTGTGTAAAGCTGGACTAAAATGGTATAAGGGTGCAATAAAGAAAACATGGTTGCCCGGCGTGAGTGGCTCAGATGGTTACGCAGTAACCTGTGCATGGAAAGGTTGCCGGTTTGATCCCTGGTCAGGGCACATACCTGGGTTGCTGGGGGTTTGATCCCCAGTCGGGGAGCTTAGGAAAGGGAACCAATCAATGTTTCTCTCTCTCTCTTTCTCTCTCCCTTCCTCTCTCTGAAATCAGTTTTTAAAGATTTAAAAAGAAAGAAAGCATAATAAAAACTCATTGCTCAAGGAAAAGTCCATTCATTGTACGATGCCATTAACTTCTCCTGTAAGTAAGGCATGTAGAGCACTTAAAATTCACTCGATCTGTTTTTAGAAGGTAATCAATCTATCTATAAAAAATGATCCCTCAACTGATTATAAATGGATTCCAAAAATATTACCCAATTAGGAGAGGCAAGAGACTAGATCTTAGGGGGGAAATGTGTATATACAGTTTAACAGGCCAAATCCAAACAGTATTCTTTTATATTGCTAATTTCCTTTGCTGGTTGAAATGAGATTTGGTGTCAGCATTATCAGAATTTAATAATGAATGAATATTGTTATTTTATTCCTGGAAAGATTATGCATTCACTTTAACAGAGAAACATTTATTCTCTTTGATTATGACGGTACTCATCAATTTTTCATTTCTCTCATAAGTGCCCATGATAAGGATAATGAAGTCGAGATAAGCAATTCATCACTTCCTGATAAAGATTTGTTGAGGACTTCTATTATTCTAGAAACTCGCCCTCATTTATTCAGTGCAACACTAATATGGATCGCTTTCCTTGCCTTAAATTTTTCTTCCTCTTTTAGAAATTGATAAATGAGATGTTGTACATAAAAGTGCTTTGTAAACTCTGAAGTGCTACACAAATGTAAGGTATTATTATTCAAAATTACGATATATGTTTGGCATTTAGAGTGGTGCTTTTGGTTTAACAATGATATCTAGTTCTTCTCAATTGCTTGGCGGATCAACCGAAATGGCTCATTGACTGGTAAATTAATGCTACAGTCTTCCTTTTGTGTAGGTTTCTTAGATAATCATTTTTTCTGTCTTGAGGGTTTCATGGGATTCAGAAAGGAGAGAAACATGGCTTTTTAACATTTCATGACTTTACTCTGCCAGATAAAAGGGCACCACTTTTAGGCCTGCTTCTGTGCCCCTCCTACCCCATTCCTCTTTTGATCCTTTGACACTGATGGACATTGAAATGCTCTATACAATCTCATCACTAAAGAAAACTTTATCTTGTGAGGATCCAGTCCCATAGAGTATCTTGCTGTTTATCTTATTTTTTCCTTTTATCCCTACCTGAGGATATGTATATTGACTTTAAAGCGAGGGGAAGGGAGGAAGAGAAAGAGAGACAGACAGACAGACAGGCAGACAAGCATGTGAGTGAGAAACATTGATCTCTGCCTCCCTTTCTTGACCTGACCAGGGATCGAACTTGCGACCTAAGTATCTGCCAACCGGGAATCGAATCCACAACCTGTTGGTGTACCGGTTGATGCTCCAACAACCAAGCCACCGGCCAGAGCTATCAGATGTCTTAATTGTATCAGTTTCTCTGGTGCTTGATTTAATTTCATGTCATTTTGTTTATTACTGGCCCTAAGCATACAAAATCCAGTGATAAAGTTTTTAGCAAGGAGCCACATTGAGTGATTGACTTGGAAACAAAATTAAAAGTGATTAAGAACTAGGAAGGTGAAAATCAGTGATGGTTAGTGATCGCCAGTCGGTCATGTTCCATTTCACCACAGCTATGACCTTGAAGAACAAAATGACAAAAGCTGTTAAAGCCCGTGCTTCCTCGAAGGCAGTGAGACTAAACCAACTTGAGAAGGGCCGATATCAGGCATGGAGAAGCTTCAGATGCCCTGGGTTGAAGACAAGACACAGAAGCATATCATTCTCAGCACCATGATGATCCAAAGCAAAAACATTTTTTTTTGTAATTTTGGGGGGGAAAATCTGGACCTAACTATAAAGTTAAATTTACTGCTAGCTCTGGGTGATTGAAAGGATTCATGACATAATGCGAAAGTGAGCGATGAGTCTGTGAGTGCTGATGTAAAGGCAGCTAAAGAACCTTTGGAAACTTTATATAAATAAGCTAATTGTGGAGGAATATTACTTGCCAGAGGAAATACTCATTAAGAATGAAAACTCTCTATTCTGGAAACAGATGCCTGGTAGTACTTTCATCTATAAGGAGGCCAAGTCAACGCCAGGTTTCAAGGCTTTAAAGGACAGGAAAACAGTCTCACTTGAAGGCAATGTTTTCAGGCTACAAACTGACACTCTTTGTGACCTGACACAGGGAGAACCGCAGGGCCTTGTATTGATCATCACAAACTGCCAGTGTACAGGAGCAATAAGAAGTCATGGATGACCCGGCTTCTCTTCCAAGATGCCCCCGAGTTGCCCTGTCAGTGAAATGGTGAAGCACCCTTTGAAATATAACAAACTTTTCAAGGTTTTGCTTACTGTTCATGATTCTCCCAGACATCCTCCTTTTACTGGTAATCTTCATCCCTATATTATATTGGTGTTTCTCCCTCAAAACACCTTTTTTTTTTCCGTTCAACCAGTAAATCAAGGAATTATTGCAACTTTTAGGACCTACCACCTAAGGAGGCCTTTTGCCCAGGTTATTGCTGCAAATGTGGGAGATACTGAGAAGATACTGATACAGATCTGGAAAGATTACAATATCTACAACTGCATCAAGGACCTTCCTTTGGCTTGGGGTGTTTTAGTCAAGGAGTATATGAATGGCATCTGAAAGAAGACCCTCAGAGGTTAGCCCATGACTTAAAGGAATGGCCAAGGATGCGGAGTTTGCCAAAATCAACAAGACTCATTAAGACGGAAAACAACTTTAACCTGGGGGGGAACGAGGCTGAATGAGGGGCTCCTAGAGGTGGTTCCCGAGGAGTTGATTAATGAGCAGCTGTTGGCACCATAACAGGAACACACAGCTGAAGAAGACGAAAAAGAAAAGAAAATGGCAGAAAAAGAAGAACCATCAAGAAAATTCACAGTGTAGGGGTTTAGCAGAAGCTTTTGCTGACCTCAACAAATTCTTTAAAATGTTTAAAAACATGGGCCCCAACACAGAAAGTTTGTTATTAAAAAAGAGGAATGCTCGTGGTATACTGTCTGCTTACAAGAAAATCTATGATATAAAAAGAAACAAACCAAGCAAACCACCAGGGACCTTTTTCTGAAAAGAGTGGCACCTCCTCAAGAAGAGCCCCAAGCCGGTCCTTCAGGGGGTGTTCCAGGAAGAGGCGTTCATATCACAGATGACAGCTCCACGTGTCTTATTGCGCCGACGACCTTCGAGTGGGACAAGATGTGGAGGCGGAAGACAGTGATGCTGATGATCCTGGCCCTGTGTGGGCCTAGGCTAATGTGTGTGTTTGTGTCTTAGTTTATAACAAAAACATTTAAATAGTAAAAAATAATTTAAAATGGAAAAAAGCTTATAGAATCAAGATTTATAGAACATGTACAGCTGTACAATGTGTTTGTGTTTTAAGATGTGTTCTTACAAAAGAGTCAAAATTTTTAAAAAATAAGAGGTTTATAAAGTATAATAGTTACAATAAGCTAAAAATAATTTATATTTGAAGAAAGAAAAATATTTTTTATAAATTTAATGTAGCCTAAGTGTACAGTGTTTATAAAGTTTGCAGCAATGGCCTGGATCTACACATTCACTCACTCACTGATGCTCACAGAGAAACTTCCAGTCCTGCCAGCTCCATTCATGGCAAGTGCCCAATACAGGTGTACCATCTTTTATCTTTTATACCATATTTTACTTTATATATTTTTTTAGATATGTTTAGGTATACAAATACTTACCATTGTGTTATAATTGCCTATAGCATTCAGTACAGATCCACACTATACAGATTTGTAGGCTAGGAGAATAGGCTATACCACAGAGCCTAGGTGTGTAGTAAGCTGTAACTTGTAGGTTTGTGTGTGTAGACCCTTTGATGTTCCCACAATGACAAAATAGCCTAATGACATATTCCTCAGAATGTATTCCCAGAGTTAAGCGGCACATGACTGTATTTCCCTTGCATGTTTATACACTGGTCAAAGAACATTTGATTCATTTTGAGCCACTATAAAATTGGGCACACTTTATATTTTCCCGGCACATGTATTTTTTTAGAGGACGAGGCAGAATTTTATATTTGTGAAAAAGAAAGCAAGTTTATCTTCTGAATGATGGAGCTGTGGAGACATGAATAGTTTGTGATGTGAGGAGAGAAAAAATGGCATGGGACAGTGACCAAAAGGTCCCTCTGGAACTGAAGAAAACTGTCAGAAACCTGGCTCAGGACTGCAGACACATACTGTGACTGCCAAGGAAATTGTAAATCACGGTCTTGTTGCACTAATATGTATCAATTATTTAAAGTATGTAGTGTAAGTTGCTGAAAATGCCTACCTTTAAATCTTAGTAGCTTAACACAGTAAACATATTTCCTGCTCATAGCTATTCCAATGTGGTTTCTTAATTGTTGGGTGACCTTCTTCAGATTCCTTCAGCCACTCAAGCTTTTTCTACCTTGGGGCCTCAGAGTCCTTTGTTGGATACTCTGCAGCCAGCTAACAGGTATAGAAAGAGAATGAGCCTGGAAAATCACAGAAGACATTCCTTATAATTTTTTAAAAAAATTTTATTGCTTTTTAGAGGGAGAGGGAGGGAGAATGACAGAGAGAGAGAGGGAGAGAGAGAAACATAGATTTGTTGTTCCACTTATTTATGCATTCATTGGTTGATTTGCTGTATGTGCCCTGACCGGGCATTGAATGCACAACCTTGGCATATTGGGATGACACTCTAATCAACTGAGCTACCCGGCCAGGGCCAGGAGACATTCTTAGTGACCTTACCAAGAGATGGCACATTGATTTTATTCCACTGGGCAACCTCAGTGACATGGCAACAGAGGGATGCAAGAGAAATACTGGAAAAATGTAGAATTGGCCAGGAAGCTGGCTCACGGCAATAAACTGACACTGTGAAAAGGCAGTGTGTATCTCTATTGCAGAGAGCTAGCCACCTCTGCCTCAGCAAAGCTCTGTTTTGTTTTTCTCCAGAAGCACTACATAGTTCAGGTGTAGTAGTAGAAAATGTGGCTAGTTGATTTCATTTGTGTTTCATTTTTCCCAAGGGAGTATTTTGGAGAGCAGTGGTAACAAGAAAGGTTCAACCAGTAATAACGGAGTACCAAGGTGTTGAGGGAGAAAATGAATCCGTGGAGAGTCAGTCCACCTGGAGGAAAGGGCAATCACCCCAAGACTGGGAAAGTACATCCAGGGAGGGGTAAAGTTGGATCAGAGAAAATGATCTGTTCATTGTGTTCCTGGGATTTAGACTGAGAGTTGGAAAAATAAAAGCTGTGGATGATGTTGTAGGAATCGGTAGTAAAAGGAGAGCTGAAAGATATCATGATAAGTCAAGAAGAAAAGGGACTGTGAGGCCAGGGTGTTAGGCAATGTGTGTGAACTTCATTCCCAGTGTAGCAATCAATTTATGAGTGTTCTCTGTTCTTCACATCCCCGATATTACCCTTTGCCCTTCCCATTGTGGGTGGGGCATTGTGCCCACAACTTGATCTGGGCTCTGCTACATCATTTGCTTTGGCCAATGAAATGTTAGACAGTGTGACACAGTCGGAGCTAAAAGAGAACTTGTGCTTTGTGCTTTCCCTTTCTTGCTCCCTGCCTTTTCCCTGAGAACACGCTTGTGCCCGTTGCTGGTTGATGGGACATTCTGAGCAGAGCCCAGTTGCCCCACTTGAACCAGCTGAGGTCACTGGAGACTAACCAACAGCATGAAGAACTCGATCCAGATCAACAGGATGTCCCTGCAGGCTCCAGATGCCCGACGAGTAAATGCTTCTTTCCTATGGCACTGAAGTGCTGCAGTTGTCAGGAAGCCTCACTGTGGCAGTAAACAACTTATACAAGAAAGTGGCTAAAAAGGGCTCCACAGAGCCCTGGCCAGGTGGCTCAGTTGGTTGGAACATGGTCCCATATACCCAAAGGTTGTGGGTTCAGTTCCTAGTCAGGGCACATACCTAGGTTTTGAGGCCCATCATGGTCGGGGTGCAGACAGGAGGCAATTGATCAATGTTTCTCTGTCATGTCAATGTCTCTCTCTCCCTTTCTCTCTCTCTCTAAAAATCAATAAAAACACATCCTCAGGTGAGGATTAAAAAATAAATAAAAAGGAGCTCCACAGAGAACATGGGGTAGTGATATGGAAACCAAGAAGAAGGCAACACAGGTTTCAAGTGCTTGCTACAAATAAATCCATTTAATTTATAGGCTAGATTAATTGAAACCCATGTACTTCTGCTTCTACTTGCTCAGTTCTAGGCTTAGCTCACATTTTTGTATCTATAACTGTTAATTTTATAATTATAATAACTCTTGTTATTATAATTCTGTACTTTAAGTGAGTATCATGTAAATAGAAGACACCGGAATACAAAAAGGGACCATATATTAAAAAAAGGTTTCTCTGAAAACACATATTACTGTTTTTTGAAAAGTCTAAAAAATATGTGCCCTTAATTTTTTGCTGTCATATATGAGGAAATTTAATAAAAATCTAGGATTAGTTTCTGAAATTAATGCACAAGTTCATGCTTTACCTTAATAAAGCCAAACATGCAAGTCGCTAACCCAAAGGGTTAAATAACAGGGACCTCATGTAAACAGACCGAAACACAAATAATTGACCTAACATGAAAATAATTGCAGGTTAATTGTTGTAGAATTATTTTTATGTTTAAGTGTTTTGAATTAAAACAAAAATATTTCAAGGCTATATGACTCAACTTTTAAACCCACTTTAAAGAAACTCTTTTGAGCAGCTAGTTAACTACTGGTTCCAAATTAATTGGTTAAGAACACTTCTACCTATCCACCTATATAGGAACATAACAGCTAGTCGCCCACTCTGAATGCCTGGAGTTCTAGGGCTTTGTTTTCAATTTGAAGACTTTTATTTGTTTGTTTGTTTGTTTGTTTGTTTGTTTGTTTTACTAATAAATGAGCAAAAGTATGCCAGATTATTATGAAAGAAATTTTCCAGGTTTTGACCATGTTAAGTTTTTTGAATAAATTTATTTGTTTATGTAACAGCTTTATTGAGGTATAATCCCCATGCCAAAAAATTGGCCCACTGTAAATACACAATTGAATGATTTCTAGAAAATTTAGAAAATCTAACAACTACTATCCCATCTAGTTTTAGTACATATCTATCACATAAAAAGTTCTCCTATGTCTTTTCCCAGCCACCCCCAGCCCTAGGCCTGATCTGCTTTTTACCACTATAAATTTGAGTTTTCTAGATGTATATAAATGGAATTATGCAACATGTGCTCTTTTGTATTTGGCTTCTTAAACTTAGCAACATGCTTTTGAGGTTCACCTATGTTTTAGTATGCAACCCAAATTATGATATATAAGCTTTCCTTTTCACTTACTTTAAAGTACTTTCTAATTTTTTCTGGGTTATTTTCTTTAATAGATGGATTATTTAGAAGTATATTGTCTGATTTCTAAACATTTAGGAATTTCCTGTATTTTATTTCTTTCTGTTGTTCATTCCTAATTTTATTTCATTGTGGTTGAAGAACATACTGTGAATAATTCCAATCATTTTAAATTTATTGAGAATTGTTTTATACCCTAGTATTTGGTCTAGCTTAGAGACTATTTTATACCTGCTGTTTTGTTTAAGTGTATCTTGCTGTTCCTGGGTGTAGTGTTCTATAAATATCAATTAGTTCATGGTGGTTGAGAGTTTTGTTTATTTTTTGACTAGTTTTATAAAATATTGAGAGTAAGATATTCAACTCTGATTCTAATGATTGAATTGTCTATTTCACTTTTTATTCCTGTCAATTTTTGCTCCATGTACTTTGGATGCTCTTCTTTTAGGCATGTATATTTTCATGATAATGTATCTTCCTGACATATTGACACTTTTATCACAATAAAATGTCTCTATCTCTAGTAATATTTTTTGTCTTAGAGTCTATTTTTTTTTGATATTAATATAGATACTCCATCTTTCTTATAACTATAATATGCATGGTATATATTTTTCTATTCTTTTGCATTCAATCTATTTGTCTGTCTCTGACTCAGATGTATTTCACTTGTATACTTGATTTAGACAGAGACAGAGAGAGAGAGAAAGAGAGAGAGAGAGAGAGAAACATTGATGTGAAAGAGAAACATTAATCAGTTGCCTCCTGTACACACCCCCTGGGGGACAAAGCCCAAAACCTGGGTATGTGCTCTGGCTGGGAATTGAACATACCAACTTTAAGTGTACAGGACAACGCTCCAATCACCAGAGCCACACAGGCCAGGGCAGATCTTGATTTTTTTTTTTTGTTAACCCTCACCTGAGGATATTTTTTCCATTGATTTTTTTTAAAAAAAATATTTTATCTTTATTATTGAAAGTATTACAGATGTCCTTTTTTCACCCCATTAATCCCCTCCACCCCACATCTAGCCCACCCCCAGTCCTTCCCCATACCAATGCCTGTGTCCATAGGTTATGCATCCATTGATTTTTTAGAGAGAGTGGAAGGGAGAGAAAGGGACAGAGAGATAGAGAGAAACAGCAATGTAAGAGAGACACATCGATTGGTTGCCTCTCACGCATGCCCTGACTGGGGCCAGGGATCGAGCCTGCAACCCAGGTATGTGCCCTTGACTAGAATCAAACCTGCGACCCTTCAGTCTGAGTGTGGACACTCTAACCACTAATCTCGGAAGCCTAGGGCAGATCTTGATTTTTTTTATCCAGCCTTACAATCCGTGCTTTTTGATTAGAATGCCATGTTCATTTACATTTAATGTGATTACTGATATGGTTAGAGTTGTCTGCCAGTTTTTAATTTATTTCTATACGTCTAATTTTTATTTGTTTTATTGCCTTCTGTTATGTTAAAAAAATGTTTTATAAAATTTTAGTTCCCTGTTGATTTGTTTTAGTTACTTTTATAGTCATTGCTGTAGGAATTACAATATGCTTCTTAACTTTTCATAACCTGTTTTAGTATAATGATGTATTAGTTCCAATAAAATATAGCAACTTTGCACCAATATAGCTCCTTTTTCCTTCCCATTGTCATATATTATGTGTGCATATGTTATAAAGCCATAAGTATGATGCTATAATTATGCTTATGACTTTGAAAGAAGTTAAGAAAAAAGTGAAAAGTACTTATTTTTTATATTTATCCTCATATTTTCCATTTCCAATGCTCTTTATCTTTCCCCCTTAATTTGAGTTACCATTTGGTGTGATTCTTTTTCAATATGTAGGACTTTCTTTAGCCTCTCTTCTAAAGCATTTCTGCTAGTAATCAGTTCTCTCAGCCATGGTTTATCTAAAAATGCCTTTATTTTTCCTTCATTTTTTAAAATAATATATCTTTATTGATTTCAGAGAGAGGAAAGGAGAGGGAGAGAGAGATAGAAACATCAATGAGGAGAGAGTCAGTGATCAAGCTCGCAACCAGGCATGTGCCCTGACTGGGAATTGAACCCCGATCGCCTGGGTCCTAGGTCGACACTTAACCGCTGGTCCACATCCGGCCAGGCTTTCCCTCATTTTTTGAAGGGCCGTTTTGTTGGATATAAAAATTTGAGTTGACAAGTTTGTTTTATTTGGTTTTCAGGACTTTGTGATTCCACTACCTTTAAGTTTCCATTGTTTTTGATAAAAAGTCATTTTTAATTCTATTATTGTACTCCTGTGTACAACTAGTCTGTTTTCTCTTGATGCTTTTAAGATTTTTCCTTTGGCTTTGTCTTTCAACAACCTAACAATGATGTGGTAGGTGTGAATCTCTTTGTATTTGTCCTTGTTAGTGCATCGAGCTTCTTGAATCTGTATATTTTTTTGTCTAATTTTGAAAATTATGAGCATTTATTCTGTGAATACATTTTCCTGCCCTTTTCTCCTGCTCTTTTCTTTCCAGGACTCCCATTACACCTGTATGCTGGTAGGTGTATAGATGTTTTACAGTCTCTGATTCTCTGTTCATTTTTTTCCATTTTTTTCCTTTCTGATTTTGGATAATTTCTAGGGTTCTATATTTAGGGCCACCAATTCTTACTCCTGCTATCTCACATCTGCCATTGAGCTCATGTAGTAAGTTTTCATTTCAATTGTATTTTCAACTCCAGAATATCCACTTGGTTCTTTTTAAATTTACCATTTCTTATTTTGCTCCCTATCTCTTGATTCATCATCATCATATATTTCTTTAATTCTTTAAACATGCTTATATGCTATAGTTGCTTTTAAAAATTTTATCTGCTGTACTAACACTTTAACTCATTCATGGACAGCTTATGTTACTGTTTTTCCTGTGTATGGCTCACCCTTTCCCATTGTTTGCATATCCTATAATTTTTGGCTGAAAACATTGAAATCTTAGGTCATTATTGTAGCAACTCTAGATTCTAATTATTTTTCCTCATGGGTTATTATTGTTTCTGTTTTGTCTTTTAGTAACTTGCCTGTGCTATATTAGTGTGTGTGTTTTTCCACCTACAATGTGTGACCACTTTGTCTCTGTTCAGCTTTAAAAAACAATTTGTTACCTTTTTTAAAAAATGTATCTTTATTGTTGAAAGAATTACAGATGTCCCCTTTTTCCCCCATTGACCCCTTCTACACACACCCCAAAACCCTGCCCCAGGCCTTCACCACCCTATGGTCTGTGTCCATGGGTTATGCATTTATGCATATACATTTTTTGGTTAATCTCTCCCCCCTAACCCCCACTCACACCTTCCCACTGAAATCCCTCAGTCTGTTCCATGCTTCTTTGTCACTGGATCTACTTTGTTCATCGGTTTGTTTTGTTCTTTAGATTCCACATATAAGTGAGCTTGGGTTCTAAAGATCACACTTGTTTCTGCATAGCTTAGGAGTTAGCCAGTCATTGATTGGATTTTGTGCTTAAACGCTTCACCTCAGTAAGGCTTCCATCCTCCCCTGACAGATCTGATTGTGGTTTAGGATACACATTAAAATGTCTAGCAGCCTCCTAGTCAGAGAAATAAGTCTCTCTATGGCTCTCTGATTCCAAGGTCTCCCGGTTACGTGCTTGGTTAGCATACTCTCTGCTGCTCACCCAAGCAGGGCACCGCCTTCTTCTCTCCCCTTTTTGTTTCCTACTGAGTTTGCTGCTTTTATCAACAATGCCACTAGGGTAAGCGTATTGCCCTGGGCCAAATTAAATTGGCCTCCTAAAGCAACAAAGCTGCTCATTTTCACAATCAGCCCACCTTAACAGCACTACTACCTCAACTGAACTGAGAGGAGGGGAAAATGGGACATCCCCAGGCAAGTCTCCCCAGGTAAGAAGAGAAGCTACTGTTCTTATCTGGAGTTCAAGGGTTTTTAATGAATAAATATTTCTGTATTTCTAATTTACTGTTGTTCATTTTCCAGAGCTGTGAAATTGTCATTTGTTGTCCAATTTCAGAGTTGTTTTGGGTGGAGGAGAATTACTGACTTCCCCCCCCCACATTATAAGTCTCTAGTTTTGTTTCTTTTTAAAAATTACTGACCTGGAACCTTCTGTATATGAAGCATTACATCCTGCTTCTCATCCTTGCTAGTCACAGCCTTCCGTGTGCATTCCATTCCACATCTGACTTTGTGCCTTCTCTCTGATTGCTATCAAATGGTAGAGAAAGTATTAAATATATTTTGCCTGGCCAATCACTAAGTGATAATTTGAATGAGAGCCTTCTAGTGCTGCCAGGAATGTTAAATAGATTCCCTACGGCCACCATTGAGTCTTGGTGGTCTGGGCTCTGTATAGATAATTAAATAAAATAGCTATTCATTTAAAAACAGCTCCTTAGTTCTTTTGTATTTTTGGTGCTCTTTGGGGGTAACATACAGGGTCGTCACTGTCTGGCCAGCAATGACCAGAAAAGGGAGGTATGTTGCAGTGCATGGTAGTTGATGGCTGAAGAACCTGATCATGACAGAAACACATCTTTCAACTTCCTGCTGTAAAAATATTCCTGTGATTAAAGGTAGTGGATCTGCTCTTGGGCTTACTTCAGAACCTATAAGATGGTTAGGGAAGGAAATACTTCAAAGTTCTGAACGAAATCTCTTAGTAGCCTTGTCAGAGTTAGAATAAGTGTGTGTGTTTTCTGTTTGTTTGTTTGCTTGGTTTTTCCAAATGCTATGAATAAATAGAGGGGGATGAGTGACTGAGTACTCAGAAATAATTGGGTTGCACAAGCTTCATAAGAGAAGAGGTTATTGCACATGGATTGAGGAGACATTACCTTTTGGTTTTATGATAATCAGGGGTTGGGCTTGGGAAGACCAGAAGCCTTTCAGTAAAAAGACTGGCTATAAGTAGATTAGTGTTTTTCTGAATATATTTAACACAGAGGAGAGGGCGTTTTATGTGAAGAAACAGAAGGACAGAGGCCTTGCTGACAGATGGAGGCTCCAGAGGACATTGTCAGACATGACAGAGCAAGAAAAGTTGGCAGGAAAATGAGAGGAGGGGTACAACTTCTCCAAACAAAAATAGAACCTGAGGGCTTGACCTTTGGGAATGAAGGTAAAAAAAAACACATTTTCTCCTGTCCCAAAACAGGTACACATAATCGCACAAGAAAAGACGCAATGTGTTCTAAAAGACTAAGTGCACCTTGAAGGGAATCCGAGGAGAAGTCACTAACTTTGTCATGATTATCAATATTATTGTATAACTATTATATTAACTGAATCATTATTTGGGACTATTAAAACACCCAGTGTGACTAGCAAAGTTTATTTCCACATTTCAATATATCTATTGTTAATGTGAAAACCCAAATGTATACCTGTAGAGGCTTTCTTCTCAGGTGATGCCTCTCTGCCACCTGTCTGACAATCCATTGCAGCCCCGGGGCATTTTTTGGAGTCAGCTATTTGTAGTAAAAAGGAACTAATGAGTAGTGCAAATGCCACTTAAAAAAAAATGAGAGTGCCTTTATCGGAAGGCACAGATGTCAGCTTCTCAGAGGCGAGGAGAGGAAAGGCTTGCTCGCTGGAGCCTGTTCCCCCTCCGTCAGTTTCGTTTAAGGAGACATTTAAACAGCGCGCAGCTGGAGTTTGGAAGCTCTCCTTAAACAAGACTACATAAAACCAAGCTAGTTTAGGGAAACTCCCAGTTTCTTTTATTCTAGCTCGGATCCTTTGTTGACACGAAGTTGTTAGTAACACTGGAGTAAACTATTAAGCAAACAGAAAATAATTCCAAAAGATATGAAGTTCAGAAAATCGACACCAGGCATAAAAGTTGCTTCAGTCCCAATCTCAAACACGCGCACCCAAGCAAGGTATATTTCTAATAGAACTGATTTAAAAAGAACTATAAGACTTCAGAGTTGAGAGTGACGTTGGATACGTTGGATACTCTTTAGATGAATTGTTCATTTTATAAGCTAGAAAGTCGATGCTCAGAGAGGCCAAGCAGCTGGATGAAAATTATAAAGAAATACTCAGAAAGGTCCTCGCTAGGACCAAGCTCTCTTTAACTGAAGGTTATTACTGCTTTTAACATACTGTCTTGCCTCCCTCTCAAGTCACATGAGATTAAGACATTTTCAATTCTGATATCAATTCCAGTGTGCGTGAGATTTCCCCACACTGCCAAGGACCCCCGACACCAGCTGGGTGTTTTAGTGCCCAGTTCCTGCACTGTCTACTCAGGGTTAGCATCAGATCCCACAGCATGAAGACTGGGCCTCACAACACTGCTCCCCACTTCAGATGCCAAATAAAAGTCCAGGGAGTTACCTGTACTTCTGACCGACTTGCTGTAAATCAGAGGTTCCCAGGACCCAATCCTTAGGTTTGATTACTTTGTTAGAGCAGCTCACAGAACTCAGGGAACCTGTTTACTCACCAGATTATGTATTTATTATAAAAATATATAACTCAGGAACAGCCAGATGGAAGTGGTATATAGGGAAATGTAGTAGGAAAGGCCCTAACTTCTATGCCCTCTCTGATAATGCCACTCTCCTCGAATCTCTTTGTGTCCAACTTGTAACCTCTCCCAGTCCCATTTTTTGGGTTTTTTAATGGAGGCTTTATTACATAGGCATGGTTGATTAAATCATTGGTTATTGCCAAGTGATTCAACCTCCAGCCCCTCTTTCTTCCTCAAAGGTCAGAAGGGGCAGGACTGAAAGTTCCAAACTTCTCGTGGTTGGTTCCCTTAGCAATGAGCCCCCTAGTTTGGTGACCTAGAAGTTTTCCAAAAGCACCCTCTTACACATAAAATGGATACCTTTATGGAGCTGCACACTTAGGAAATTCTGGTTTTAGGAGATCCGTGCCGGAGAAAACACAAAGACCGTATATGTATCTCTTATTCTCACAATACTCAATATTCATATCACAGCATATCACGGGTGTATTCATCTCTTTTGTGTGTGTACTTATGCATTGTGTGTGCTGCTCTGTCCCTGTTCTGGTGTGGAAGGTGGAAAAAAACAAGTAAATGACACAAATTTTTCCAGAAGGAAACAAAGACATTTATAGAATGATCTCTCCATTGAGTCACAGGCTGATTACCTAAAGTGACTTTGCTCTTCTATTTCCCTAAACCAAATAACTTATGGTTACCACAGCCTATTAGCTTTAATGCATAGTCAATATGCCGTATATCACATTGGTCCGTTCACTGACTCAGCGAAGTATGACAGGCAGTTTTCAAAAGTGTTCTGTGGCCCTTCCACCATTCATTTCACATTTTCCTTGGCAAACTCTGATTTCTGTGACTTGGCCACACATAGAGATTTAGCCTGAGTGCCTGGCATATATAGGTTGCTGCCTCCTTCCCCGTATTCATGCTTTCCAGTTTTCATGTTTATTTTCTGGTTTACAAACATTGTGCGATGCCCACATGTTCATATTTTGGACAATAATCCTAATCTCCTTTTTTCTTCTTTCATTATTATTTTATTTTAATTTTTTTTAAATTTATTTTTCTGAAAACCAGGACTTCATTGCAAAAGAGTTGCTGGGAGGAATTTTGAAATAACAAGCTAACACTTCTAGTTTAAAAAGTATTTACTCCACCAATAAAGAACATTGAAAACTCTACTTCCATCACCTTTAAAAATGAATGATTCAGTAAATACAAAATAACTAAAACCCTGACAGAATCCTCAGAAGTAACAATCATGCTTTATAACCTCAATGATGACTCACAGACCAGTCACAGAAATAACTACTCCCCCATTTCTCCAGGCACCTTAATGTGCACCTGGCCCAGGAAGTGGTCAAATAAATCTGGAGAAGTAAAAGAGCAGGCTCTTGGGGTCTGTTACAGTCTTGAGAACAGGGATCCCTGGGCTGATGGCTTCTGCATCAGATGTGGAGAAATTGGTTTTCCTGGCCGGCTTTTGGACTAGAAGCTTGAAGCAGTCCTATGCAGCAATCAGCACACTCCTATTAGTAGGAAAAAGCTGGAAAATGGGCATTCACTGGTGTCCTCTCTGAATGTCATTGTTTATGGCTTTTAGGTGCTTTTACTTGGCCTGTTGGCTATGGGTTTTACTGCTTCCTCGGATGGACTGTACAACCCAGAGAATGCAGCTCAGCTCTTCTTTTTGTTTTGTTGGGAAATTATTGACATTATGATATGTATGTAAGATGTGTTACAGGATGATTAGACACATGTCTGTGTTGCAAAATGGTTATCACAACACATTAGTTAACACTTCTGTATCTTCACATAATTACAATTTGTGCATGTTTGTGTGTGTGTGTTGATAATCCAGGGTGTCCCCCAAAAATGTATACATGCTGTGAATAATTATTATTTCCAATGGATTAAATCTGAAAAGAAAGAAACATAAATTAAGTTATCAGCTGTTAAAGTGTGGTGCGTATACATTTTTTGGGACACCCCAATTTAAGATCTACTTTCTTAATAACTTTCAAGTCTGTAATAATGTATCATTAATTATAGTCACCGTGCTGTCTGTGCGTTAGGTTTCTAGATCTTAGTTATCTTATAGGGAGGAGTCAGTACCCTTTGACTAACATCTCCCCATTTCTCCTACCCCCCAACTTCTGGCAAACACCATTTTACTCTCTATTTCTTCAGATCAGCTTTTTAGATCCCTCATGTAAATGAGATCATTCACTATATGTTTTTGTTTGATTTATTTCACTTAGCATAATGCCCTCAAAGTTCATCCATCTTGTTACAAAAGGCATAATTTGCTTATTTATGGTTGAACCATATTCTATAATATATATGTATATCTATCTATATCATCTCTATCTATCTATATCTATATCATTTATATCTATATCTATATCATCTATATCTATATCTATATCATCTATATCTATCTATATCTATATCATTTATATCTATATCTATATCATCTATATCTATATCTATATCATCTATATCTATATCTACATCTAATCTACATCATCTCTATCTATCTATATCTATATCATCTATACATCTATCTATATCTGTCTATATCATCTATATCTATCTATATCTATATCTATACTTATACCTATATCTATATCATCTATATCTATATATCTATATCTATATCATCATCTATATCATCTATAGCATCTATATCTATATGACACATCTTCTTATCCATTCCTCCCTCAGTGGACAGTTAAGCTGTTTCCATGTCTCGGCTATTGTGACTGATGCTGCAATGCACATAGGGGTATAGATATACCTTTGAGTCAGTTTCATTTCCTTTGGATGCATACCAAGCTGTGGGATTGCTGGGTCATATGGTAGTCCTATTTATAATTTTTGAGGAACCTCTATCCTGTTCTCCATAATGGCTGCACCAATTTGCATTCCCCCCAACAGTGAATAAACATTCTCTTTTTCCCACATTCTCACCCATACCTCTTGGCTCTTGTTGTTTTGATGAAAGCTATCCTAACAGGTATGAGGTGATATTTCCTTGTAGTTTTAATCTGCATTTCTCTAATGATTACTGATGCTAAGAATCTTTTCACATACTTGTTGACCATTTGGTTGTCTTCTTTGAAAAATTTCTGTTCAAGCCTTCTGCCCATTTTTAAATTACATTGTTTGCCATTTTGCTATTGAGTTATATGAGTTTCTTATTTTAGATATTAACCCCATCAGATAGATGGTTTGCAAATATTTTCCCCCATTCCATAGGCTCTGTTTTCATTTTGGTGATTGTTTCTCTTGCTGTGCAGAGGCATTTTAGTTTGATGTAGTCTCACATGTTTATTTTTTCTGTTGCTGCTTGCACTTGTGGTATCATATCCAATATGATGTTGGTTTGCCAGACCAAGATCAAGAAGCTTTTCCCATGTTTTCCTCTAGTAATTTTACAGCTTCATATCTTACATTTAAGTATTTAGTAATTTTGAGTTAATTTTTGTGAGTGATATAAGGGTCCAATTTCATTCTTTTGCATGTGGTTATCTCGTCTTCCCAGATTTATTGAAGAGACTGTCCTTTCCCCATTGTTCATTCTTGGCTTCCTTGTCAAATATTAGTTGACTATATATATGCAACAGTTTGTTTCTGGGCTTTCAATTCTGTTCCATTAGGCTAGATTTCTTTTTTTTTTTATGCCGATATCATACTGTTTTGATGACTATAGCTTTGTATCAAAGTTTGAAATCAGGAATTGCGATGCCTCCAGTTTTGTTTTCTTTTATCAGGATCACTTGGTTATTTGGGGTCTTTTGTGTTCTATACAAATTTCACGCTTGTTATTTCTATTTCTATAAAAAATTTCATTAGAATTTTGATGTAAATTTAATGGAGCTGGAGACTCAATGGGGACTCAAGGCCACTGGAGCTGTCAGGTACCCGGGTGTCAGAAGGGACTGGATTCCTGAGACCCAGCTGTGGAAGGTGCCTGGATTCCTGGGGGGTACCTGAGGCCACTGGAGGAGGCAGGCATTGAGGTGAGATGGTGTCTTGATTCACAGGAGCCTGCCAGGGGCCTAGAGTCACAGGACCACCTGGCTCAGCCTGGCGCACAGTGTCCTCGGTGAAGTCAGACGTTCTTTCTTTCTCTTTCTCCCACAGAGAGGGCGCTTTCTCCGGGCCAGGCTGCCCCAGCTTGGGAGAGCTGTAGAGGGCCGTGTTCATCTATCTTTCCCACACCCCTCAGTGCTTACTTTCTTATTTCTGTTCTTCACCTGGGTACTGGTGTCCCTCACCTGAAATCCTTGGCTCTTCTAAAGGTATTCTGGCATGCAGATAGTTATTCAAAAGGATGTTTCTGTGGAGAAACAAACAGTAGAATTTCTTTTTATGTGACCATGTTGCTGATTTCACTCCACCGTTTTTCTTTTTAATGTTGTTGGATTGACTTACTAATATTTCTGCAGTGCTACTCCTAAATCATAATTCTTCTGAATAATATTTCATGAATAAACCTAAATTATATTATGTAAATGATATTCAAATTTATAGATATTTCAGTTATTTTATAGGTACTTTTGAAGATGTGTTTCTCTTCCACCAGAAAATTCGCTATGAATTCTGAATCACATTTCCACATCCACTCAGCTCCCACCAGGGCAAAGTGGCAGAAGGCCTTGGCTGAACTGCAGGCAGGACATTATCTCTTTAGGTGAACACAAGCCATCCCTCCTTCAGGATTCAGAAAGGTGAAATGAGACAGAATAGAACATTCCAGAGCTGGTTTTCATTAAGACACATTTAAAACCAGTAAGCACGTGTCTCAAGCAAAAACTACGCTTTTACACGCCATACAATATAAATAAATAAAGCTGAGTAAAAAAAATATTTATTTTGAGCAATAATTATTACAGTCTCCAAGTTTCTGGGTTTTTTTTCCAGGGAGGGTTGGGTTTAGGAAAGCTTTTTATTTCTCAAACGAGGTCTCCGCATAGGATACCTTAGGAGGATCAGAGATGGGATCACCGAAGCGAATGATCTGTTTTATAAATTAGGCTTCAGCTAGTGTAAAAGCTGCTGAAGTGAAGGACCAATTGCTTTGGTAGCCTGTCAGAAATAATTTCAAACCTGACAGTGCATTGTGACCTCCCGGCCTCCAGCTTTATCGCTGGGAGAGGAGCTGAGCGCACAGGAGATCCCTCCCTCACCCAGGCACTGTGGCCAGAGCCCAAGGCCAGCCCTCTCCTACCCTCCTTCCTTTCCCCCTCCCTTCCTCCCTCCCTCCCTTGGTGGGTTTAGAATTTGGCCTTTTATGGCATCAGAATTAGTTTATATGAGCAATAGCAACAAAAACAACATCAAAATAAATTATGCCACCATCAAAGTATCTCATAATATCATTAGTGACCTGAATTAAAGCAAGAGAATTGCCCAGAAGACTGCAAACAGCCTCAGTGAACATACTGATAACGTTGAAACCTGGGCCTGAGCTGGCAGCAGCCTTGAAATTCGTGTACAGAAGGACTGACAGAGTTTTTCTCACGTTGGAAAAAATAAAACAAAACCACCAGAACTCATTGGTAGTTAGCTTTCAGTTTGTGGTTCTCCAGATCCTCCTTGTTAAAGTAATAAAAGCAGAAATGGGACCTTAAAGTTTAGACGGTCTGAGGAATGCTAAATAAGCCTTGGATGGCTCTTGTGAGAGCAGAAACACACTGTGACTTCTGACATATGGGCCAATGGGACCTTGGCTGTGATTAACTTAGTTTTCTGTAATGAATTGGCTAAGTAATTTCACCTCAATTTTTTCAATCCTTAATACTGTCATTTCTAACAATTATGTTCCATATCAACCACTTACTGTGCTTGTCCCTAATGTTAAAAGTAGATAAACATTGAGGCCCTGGCTGAGTTGCTCAATTGGTTAGAGCATTGTGCCAATACACTAAGGTTGGGGTTCAGTCTCTGGTCAGGGCAACCAATGAGTGCATAAATAAGTGGAACAACAAATCAGTGTTTGTTTTTCTCTCAAATCAATAAATTTTTAAAAAGTAGACAAACCTCAAAATGACCCTACTTTTCTCCCTCATATCTTTCTAGGGTCAAATTTGACACTAATAAACTTGAATGAAATAATTGGTTATGATTTTATGAATTGGAATAAACTCCTTTCCTCAGCACCACTTGAGAAGAGTAGCTGGGTAAGAACTTCCCCTCACGTTCTCATGAGCTTTACCTGGTGGGGTTAAAACTAGAAGCTGAGAATCCTTCTTAACAAACCCAGTGGGATCCATGGGCCATTATTTAAGTGATAATCAGATATATGTCACCCATGATAAGTTAGGCCTCTGGAGGCAATGAAGATAAAATGTAAATAAATGTCTATTAACAAACCTAAGAATGTTTATTCCTTATGCTTTTCGTTTCAAAGGGGATACAGAATGCAAAGTAGCCCAATGCAAGCCTTTTCATGATTGGCTTCATTTAGCTGCAATTTTATTACCCATCTGCCTCGTAGGAGGCCAAAAGAAAGACCTGTCTAGCAGGCCACCTCCTCCACTGTCCTCATGGATGCCGAAGGGACTATCAACCCAGGTCTCCTTCCAGGGGATGTGTGCTGTCCAGACGGTGGCACTTTTTTAGGGTGGCAGCCAAGATCTAGAAACTCATTTCCTGGAGCACTGAGCATAAGGTTGACAAGTCGAAAGTCAGTGCTTTGTGGGGGGGAAACTAGCCACTTGCCCTATACCCATACGTGTGGAACGTTGCCTTCATTTTGAGTAATTAAATAAAGAATAAAGTCCCATGTTATTGCAAGGTAGCTGGCACTGACTCCTGTTCTCCTCTTGGTAAGCATTCTGTGCCCTCCCAGTGGTCAGCTTTGGTACGTCTGAAGACGGATGTGACGCAGTGGGGGAGGCCCTGGCCCCAGCCAGAAGCCTAGACGCTATCGCATAGCCTGGCAAGTTATACAATGGGTTTGGGTCTCAGAATCTCTATTTTGAAAATGGAAATAACATCTTTCTCATGGAGTGGATGGAAAGGTTAAGGAGATAATATATATACTTAGTATCATCCTGTGAAAGTATTAGCTAGCCCTAGCCGGTTTGGCTAAGTGATTAGAGAGTCGGACTTTTGGAATGAAGGGTCCCGGGTCGATTTTGGCCAAGGGCACATACCTCAGTTGCAGACTCAGTCCCCAGCCTGGGTCCCGGCATGTGCAGGAGGCAACCAATCCATGGGTCACTCTCACATCTATGTCTCTCTCTCTCTCTCTCTCTCTCCCTTCCACTTTCTCTAAAAAGCAATGGGAAAAAGTATCCTCAAGTGAGGGTTAAAATATATATATATTAGCTAAAGATCACTTACACTTGTTTAGGACTGATACATAATAATTGATAGTAATATAAAAAGTAGAGGTCATCTTAGAGATAGTATAGCTCACCAGCCTCAGTTTACATATTAGAAAATAAGCCCCAAAAAGTCAATGATTTCCTAAGACTGTAAAATCCAATTAATAATAGAGATTAGACAATGTGTCATGTCGCCTGAGCTCTAATCACTGCTCTTTCCGGTACCCCACAGTGCCTCATTATCACGTCTCTTTGTCTGAGAGCGTCAGGACGCATTTTGATGTATCAAAATTTCTACACTAATGTGAAATATGTATGTTTAATGGAATGCATAGTAGGACAAATGTGTTTTTTTTTTAAGTCAACAAAAAAACACTTTTAAATGATCAACTAGGTCAGTGGTTCCAACCTGGGGGCAATTTGCCATCCTCCCTCCTGGCCCCCTTTCCCCAAGGACATTTTCAAGTTCAACTTGGGGAAGGGTACTACTTAAGGGCATCTTAGGGGCATTTAATGGATAAAGGCTAGATAGAGATGCTATGAACATACCATAATGCACAGGACAGCCTCTCATAGCAGAGAATTACCCTGCCTATATCACCAATGTTGCTGAGGTAAGGAAAACCTGAACTAGACCCTTTGTGATTCCCAAGTCATTTATTCTTTAGCTATAAAAACAATTTATTCTTACTAATTTCATCTTCATAATCACTTTGAATTCATTTTGTTAAATGATAAAATATGTTGTTTCAAGTAAAAAATAAATAAAAACTGGTAAACATGGTTTGGTTGTATTTTTTCTTTTTTTTGTTTTATTTGTTTTCATTTGATTACTTGAAATTACTTGGACCAAATTTGGGGAAATTAGGCCCAAAATAGAACCTCTTTACTTAAAAACTGGGGAGGGGGGGATATGTCTCAATGCAGTGGTTCTCCAGTTTAAATGTGCATCAGAAACACCTGTAAGTCTTGTTCAAACAGCATCTATGGCCCTGTTCCCAGAGTTTGGGATTCAGAAGGTCTGATGTGGAGCAAGAGAATTTGTATTTCTAGCCATTTCCAGCTGCTGCTGCTGGTGAGGGACCTCACTATGAGAATCACTGTAATGTCCTCATTTCACCATTAGGTTTTTGTTTGTTTGTTTTTAAATCCCCCCTCTTTGTTTTTAATGCAAATAAGCAAGTCAATATCCATTAGATTTTTATGAAAATATTTAAGTGGATCAAACTGGAGCCTAAAATGGACCAAAAAATCCTACTCTTTAGGCTGTTTTGTTTAGCGTGCCAGCATATATTAATAAAGTCTTCCGAGAGTGCTACTGAAATCTGGAAATGGCAATCTTCCATAACTCTTTTCCTACACTCCCCAACCCTTTCTTATGCCTAAAATGTGTTACCATTGATTCATTGAGAGATTAGACATTTAGACCACTGCCAGTCTGACATTAACAGAGTTAACTGCGGGAGAAACATCCATGTAGGTTCTGTTTATTACTTTTGCAATTAGATTTGCATAGTGCTGATGCCTGCTCTCAGGAGTGCATTCGTGATATAGAGAAGGTAAGACAAAAATGAGGCCAGATCTGTGGCAGGTTCCTACTTCATTTATTTTTCCCCTCTTGTTTTTCTACCCTGTGAATCAGATGAAAACCAGGAAAAACAAAAGTAGGCAATAGTAGTGCTTAATCTGGCTGGAAAATTCTAGTCCAAAACAGCAGGCCTGGTTTTGATTACATCAAGCAATCAAGCTGTGTACAGTATGACTTGACTTAATGTCTCAGGAAATGTTAATCTGCACCTTGGAAAGTTTGATGCTAAAGATTGTATGATCCATTGACTTGGACAAGAAGTCATAGTTCATCATGTTTTTTCAGTATTATGTTATTGTTTTCAAAATAGAAAAGGCTCTTAAGGATAATTGGGAAGTCGGTTAATAATTGGGTAATATTTGTCATCTAGGCATGGGCAGAGCAGGAAAAACAATATTGTAACGCCGCTGGGTTGAGTCAGGTAGCAGTGAGTTCTGTTACGGATCAATTACAAAGCTCAACTGCAATTTCTTTACATTTCAAAACAGAGTAAATTATATATCCTTGGACTTTGCTCAGTTTATACCTTTACAAAATATATACATATACCTACAATGAATGAACCTTGTGCTCCGTGAGAGGAGAAGGCGCAGAGTTGATTGCTTTGCTGTGATTTTCAGGTCCAGAGAATAGCTGTCTATTTTGTGCTAAGCACTTTCAAATATACATTAGTGCTCTTTTTAATTGTTATGCCCTGGAGAAATCTGTTTCAGAGGCAGGGAACACTTCACTGGTATTAAACCACTACACAAACACACTCTCAGACAAACACGCATTATCTATTAGAATATATAATCAGGAATATAAGCAGTTGCTTATTCTAAATCCTTAATTTTGAGTTTCCAATTCATTGTTAAGGGAGATCATAATCAGGATTACGTGTTACAGTGGTTCATTCATTTACTCACTTGTTCTTTTACTCATGGAGCACATATTTATCGAATGATATGTGTCAGGTACTAGCTGCTCTTCTAGCTGTAGCTACCCAGGTTCCTACGGGCAAATTTGTCTTTATACATCGATCGATCAATTGGAATTCAATGTTTCAGATAAAAGTATTTTATATAAAGTGAGTGAAATAATACAAAATATAACTATAAAGTGATGAGGCTGACTTCTAAAGTCATATCTGATCCCATGCAAGTTGATTGACATTTAGTGACAATGAAGGGTTGTCACATTTGGCAGGATCGCCCTAGGAGCAGTTGATAAGCATTCTTACTTTATGCAGCATAGCCTTCTGGAAAATAGGGCCTGTGAAAAAAATGTACAGATTTTAAAAACTGCATTAACTCTCCAAAATAGTCAAACAAAGATCCCAGATCACTTAAAAGATTTCAGCAATATTTTGTCAATCTCAAGGATAATGTAAAACATAGCCTTTAATATTAAAAGTGAATAAAAAATGACTGTTAAGAGAAACATTTGCAGTGATGGCATCCTTGGGAAACCTCTGGGGCTTGTAAAACCCAGGTTGGAAACACTTCCCTAGGATTAGACTTTAACTCAAATTTGAAAACAGAAATAAAACTAAACCATTTTATTTAGTAGGAGCTGTGTGCCAAAACCTCTAAAAGGTTCTTTGGGAAATAGGACCAAATGTAAGAGCCCCTGCTTTCAGCCTCTTATGGAGACTGACGAAGGGACTCTTAAATGCCATTATCTCATCCACTTAGACAACTTGCTCCTAAAAAGATAATATCATGCTGGTGTTGGTGTCTCACCCAGGAAGAAAGGAAAAGAGAGGTCAGAAAGAACCTAACTTATTTCAGAATACATTTTTTAAGAAAAATGAAATAAAAATAACTTGGCGTTGGCCATCATTTTGTTGATTAACAAGAACTCCTTGACTTTTAATATTAACCTTTATCTCACTAAGAACAAAAGAGTTTAAATATGTTTTAGGAATATATAGTACAGTGAAAATAAACTCTCATGTATAACAATTTGCCAAATGTGAATAAGTGAAGGAGTGAGTTTGGTAACAAGATGCCCCTTTCGGAATGACCTGGAGTGAGACTGGAACGGGGAGAAGCTTGCGTGGGAAGTCTGCTCCGAAAGCGTTATCTTTGGTGTTGCTCACTGTTCAGGTGATTTGGGGGCATGTGATCCAACAACTTTGATGCCAGTGGTTGAACAAATAACTGGTGTTTTTAAGAGAGGCCACCAACGCTCCATTTTGATGAATCTGATTTAGGAATGAGAGAGCTAAAAAGCCCCAGAAAGGCTGAGAAGAAGGCCATGGGAGGGAGGAAACTTACTGAGAGTAAAGGCAACATTAGGCATTACCTGTGTCCAGGTGGGAGCTATTTTTTCCCAAAATTCCCGGGTTGGTGTTTCAGAATTCTTTGTGTGACCTATGACAGATAATGTGTTTCTTAGCTTTTTGGAACCAACACTGCTGTCCTCTTGACTCTGTTGTCTTTGGTCCCCTCATTCCCTCACTCTCTGCACTGCCTCGGGTGCCCAGATTGACACAGAGGGCTGTTTCCCAGGGTGTGCTTAAAGGACTCTGTCTATCAGTGAAGAGCCACAACCAAACATTCTGGCTCCTGCATCATCTAATTTTTGCTGTGTGTGTGACTGTGTATACACACATACCCTTCTCCTCCCACATCTCCTCTCACATCAAACAGAAGACGAGGGAAGGCTTATCTTAGTCTTCATCTTAAATTCAATTTCTACCTACAAAGAAATTAAGGACTACCCCTAGATACAGCGCTATCCACAGTGTACCAGACAGCTTGGGGATGGATTTGCACTGAAATGGGGCCTATCCAGCTATTTTAATAAGCATAGCAAGTCTGTTGAAGTTGCATTTATCTACAAGCTTTGGTAAAGTTGTAAGCTGAACTCCTGATACTCTCTTTGGTACAAATTGCTATTTTCTTCTGCAAACACAGTCTGCTTTTTCTGCTCTCAGAAATTCCTTTGTGATGAATGAATAATCCATATGCTAAAAGGTAAATGGATTGTGAACAAGAATGACACTACAGTTGTTAATTTACTATAGAATATCACCATAAAATGAGAATTTCAATTTGCATGGGAAACATTGTGATTTTTTTAAGTGAGGGAAATTTTCCTCATCTTTGAAAAAGAAATTTTTACTCAGAATGTAATAGCTAAGAGTGTAAAACCAAATGTCTGCAGCCTTCTCTCTCACTTCTGACCCTACATCTATGAGAATTTTGTCTTTAGTTTTAAAAAGGCCCTTTAATTATAAACCCCCTTTGCCTGCATTTAGGAATTTAAACAAACCTATCTCTGAAATGTATACAAACCAAACTCAGTGGAGACCTGAATCATCTCAGAGGTGTTTTATTCAAGTCAACTTTCCTACTCAAAAAAATTAGCGAAAAACAAATTATTGCACTTGGAAAATTACACACATTTTGTTTAATTGTGTATAAATGAACTACAGGGAGTATAATTCTGTAATTTTCAAACCAGGAATGAAGGGGAACAGATTTCTAGGGCTTGACTAATACAGCACTTGTGCTAGTGGCAAACATTATCTCCACAATTATGGAGCCATAATGCAGCCCTATCCCAAGAGCATTTTGTTAGTTGCTACATTGGAAACTTTTCTGTCTAGGAAAATTTCTAGATGTGGATTACAGTTAATCTCTCAGTACATGTCAAACAGGTCACAAAAAGAATAAAAAATAAGAAACTGCTAGTTTATGTTGCACGTTAAAAGATAAGTTCTTACTGTGGAATTCTATCTGCAATTTTACCAACTATATTCTAAATGAAATATAAAAATCTTCAAATAAATTTTTTTTCTTAGAGACATGATGCCAAGCTTGATCGAGCTACAGAAAACTGCGGAGAACACATAGCAATTCTGTGAATGCAGTAGGAGCTTGACAGTTTACTGAAATAGAAAATTATGTCCCATAGAAGTATATTAACAAATTTATGTTTCTAACCAATTTAAAAGTTTCATACTAAGTGACTTTGAGGCAGGATAGCAAGAAGGAGGGGGTCAATGGGGGGGAAAATGAGATACCTATAATACTTTCAACAACGAAGATAAATTAAAAATAAAAAGTTAGGGAAAGCTCCCACCAGGTGGAATGAGGAAGTAGGAGCAGATAACACAGGCTGATAAGCAGTTAGGTCCTCACCTTATCAGAGTCCTCAGCTTCATGCATAATAAAGGGGAAACAGTTTATGGCAGGAAACTCCTGTGGTGGTGGTCACAGAAGTCAACAACAAGGACTGACTAAAACCACATCAACCCAAGATAGAGGAAAAATTGACCAGAGACCAACCCCAAAGCTGATTACACCGTCATTGTAATGAAAACTGACACCCAAGTAGAAGGGAGACTGAGGGGAGCAAACGCCATGGCACTTCCTGAACGATGGTATTAAAAACAAGACCACCTGCCAACCTGAAGGCAGAGTCAGAAATCGGCGCCACAAAATTCAGAAACACTCAGGTTTGCCCGTGTCCAATCCAAAGTGTACTTTCACTTCTTTCACGACATTGCCCTGAGAAATTTGCAACCAGGGGAGCAGTAGGCCACTCAACCCCCTCATCCTGTCTCCAGGAACTCATGTCCTAGACTCTTCATCTCTACCTGAATAAAAGCCCTTGGCTCTCACTTGGATTCATTCTTGTCTTTTTGTGTTTTTTTTAAATTTTATTATTGTTTAAAATATTACAGATGTCCCCTTTTCTCCCCGATGACCCGTTCTACCCCGTTCCTTCCCCCTCCCCAGTCCCTCTCCCCACCATTGTCCGTGTCCTTGGGTTGTGTATATATGCACATAAATTCTTTGGTTACTCTCTCCCCTTCCACCCTCCCGGCCTCCTCCATCCCTCCGACATTCGTCAGTCTCATCTATGCTTCAATGTCATTGAATCTATTCTGTTCATCAGTTTATTAAGTTCTTTAGATTCCATGTATAAGTGAGATCATGTGATATTTGTCTTCACTGCCTGGCTTATATCACTTAGCATAATATTCTCCAGGTCCATCCATACTGTCCCAAAGGGTACGAGATTCTTCTTTACAGCTACGTAGTATTCCATGGTGTAAATGTCCCACAGCTTTCTTAAATTCTTTTCAGCACAAGTCAAGAGCCTGGAGATCTTGGACCTTGCTAGGGTAGGGCCAGCCCCCAGCACAGAAATGCTCCAATGACAACTGGAACCAATCAATGAGATCAAAAGAGAATTTTTGAAATATCCAGAAAGAAGGACCCTCCACTTGAACGTGGATTAATTGGCTTCCTAACTGGAAGTTGTTATATTGTGATATAAGAAATATGTTTTTGATTTTTATCCATGATTTCTGGCACAATAGCTTCTAAAACCCTTGAAGTTTCCTGAGTGTTAGGAGAAGCATCTTTTGTTATTCAAAATAAGTACCTTTCCACCATATCTGAGTTTAAGCTACTGAGGTGACTCTTGGTGGTTCCCTTCAGGATAGGGCCCAGTTGCCAGAGGAGTCAACCATGTGATTAGAGGCTCTGGACCTTGTAGCCTTAGACCAGAATTCCAGGGGCTGTTGGATGGAGACTGAGCTAATTATCATTGGTCAATGATTTAATCAGCCAGAAAGGGGTTCCCCACTTTCACCCCAACTAAAATTCCTTGCCCTATACATCTTGTCCATGTGCTTATTCTTGAGTTTGTCCTTTATAATAATCCAGTAATAATTAAGTAAAGTACTTTTGTGAGTTCTGTTTGCTGTTCTAGCAATGTATTTAATCTGGGAAGGGAATCATAAAAACCCTCAATTTATAGTCAGTCAGAAGTAAGGGAGGCCAAGGACTTTTGATTGGCATCTGAAGTAGGGGTGGGAGCAGTCTGCTGGGACTGCACCTTTCCCTGTGGGGGCTGACCTAATTCCAAGTAGTGTCAGAATTGAAGTAAATCCTTGGACAGCCAGTTGGTGACCAGATTGTTAAGAATTAGTTGTCGGTGTAAAAAAAAACACATTTGGTGTTTGAAATGTTGTGAGTAAAACCAAATCATGGAAGTTGCCTTTAAATAGCTTCAAATTATATAGAAATAATATCTTGAGATCCTTATGTGTTTAAGTTGCTAATGAGAAATGAATACAACTCAGGAGAGAAAAGAGAATCTGAAAACCAGTGTTTTTAGCACTGGATACAATAACTACTTTTCCCCAAGACAGGCAAGAATGTAGTAGCAGCATTTCCTCATGGAAGGGAGAGGGAGAGAGAAGAGAAATCAATGTGAGAGTGGAACATCGATGGGCTGCCTCCTGCATGCCCCCCAGCAGGGATGGGGCCTTCAACCAAGGCATGTGCCACCAACCAGGAATGGAACCAGAAACTCTTTAGTGCACGGGAGGACACCTAACCAACTGAGCCACACAGGCCAGGGTGTGGCTTGATTTAAATTTAATTTAAGCCACTACATATGTTGATCTCCTACTCAATGTGACAGGTCCTGGGTGAAGAACTGAATGTTAGAAAGGTAGATTGGGCATGAAGATCAATGACACAAAATCTCTGCCTTTTCATATTTTAAACACTAACTCTAGACTAAATCAAGATTACATACGTAACAAATAGAAACTCAAGAACTTTGCCCTGGAGCAACATGCAGAGAAGAATGATTGTTTGCTTCCGTACTCTCCTGAGCATTTCCATCACCACTCCTGACTAAAATCTGCACAGTGTCTTTTTATTAAAACCAAGATAGCAAGTTCTGACATGATTGGTGCATTAGAGCATCACTATTTCTCTTACATATGCCAGTCCTAATCATTAAAATATCATCTCTAGTAAACCTGGAGAAGAGTAGACCATTACTTCACTCAAGTCTTAAGGATGCACCATTCTGACTTCATATCTTAAAATTTGACCTGATGTCTATTTTCTTCCCTGCCAATCAGTGCCCCCAGGACATGGGATTTGGCTAAACCTGTGGAAAGTTCAGATTAGATTACTTTTCTTTTTACTTGCCCTGTGCTGCCTAATAGCCTCCTTTCCAACTAGGTTCTGGCATGATGAGCTCTCCATAGCCTTAGGAGCTAATAGCCTGGAGCTGCTCCTACAGCTATTGCCAAAGACTGTAGAGGTTTCCACCCACTCACACTATGGAGTTAATTTGCCTTCATGATTTATCAGCTGCTAGAGATCATTTAATGCCATCTCAGCGGTGACATGGATTCATGAATCACAACTACTTCAGGGCAGTAGCTGCAGTGGCTCCATCTGCTCTTAACAAACTTCAAGAATATGGGCTGTGCTCTCACTATGGCCATTATGTCCAGAAAGATCAATCACATGCTATCTAAAGATGAGAGAGCAATTCTTAAAATGGTATCTTCTTCACGTTGTTTTCGGGACAACTCAGTTGCTGAAAATCTTAAGTGACGAAAGGTTCAGTAACTTTTTTTCTTCTAATAGGAAGAAGATCAGAGTGTGAAAGGTATCAGGAAGAGGATGATAACTGTTCCTTTGGGAGGTCCTTAGAAGTTAACTAAGGGGTAGTTACTGGCAGTTTAATGTTGACCAAACCCTTCCCCATACATATCTCAATTAATTACCACAATAACTAACGATATTATTATCTCCATTTTTAAAAAAGAGTAGAAGTTCTGAGAAGTTAAATGACTTGTCCAAGACCTTATAGCAAGTGGTGAAACTGGAATGGAAGTCCTTGAGACTTTAAGGATCCGTGTCTTCCTTCATCTTTTGATAATCCTAGATACCTGCTCATAGTGTAAAGTACCTTGGGCAACCATCTAAATACAAAGGGAGATGTTTGTGCCGCTCCTGTTTGTAGGTTGTCAAGTTCTATTCATCGGCTAGGGTCATTGGACTTCACATAATTCAAAACTGTAATAATTCACCTGATCTGTGACAGGAAACTGAGCTTTAGATTATTGGCTCCTTTTAAAAATGTGACTTTAGCCCAGCAGGTGTGGCTCAGTGATTGAGTGTCAACCTTATGAGCCAGGAGGTCACGGTTTGATTCCCCATCAAGGCAAATGCCCAGATTTCAGGTTCGATCCCCAGTAGAGGGTGTGCAGGAGGCAGCTGATTGATGATTTTCTCTCATCATTGATGTTTCTAGCTCTCTCTCACTCTCTAAAATCAATAAAATAAAATAAAAGTTAAAAAAAGTGACTTTAAATCTAGAGATTTTTAACACAATAATTCTGAATTTGAACATCAATTTTAAAATGCTATTATATAATTTTTGCTTAATAATAAAGCATTTTTGCTAAAATGAAACATGTAAAGGAATTCCATATAAAACAGTGAGATATTTTAATTATGGCTTTGAAAAGTACGCTTCCTCAAAGCTGCCTTACTCAAGCTGGGATGTGGTGGAAGGTGTACCCCAATGGTCCATAAAGGACAGGGAAACTGCTGTTTCCTCATGCCAGCTCCTCGACGGTTGATATGGTAGGTGCATTACCGACCGTCAGTGAATGAGTGAATAGGTGAATGTGCAAAGCTCTGATGTGCTTCCTGAACTGGTTGTGAAACCACTTTAACTTATATTCTCTATTTGATTTTCCGAAAAGAGGCCCCAGAGCTTGCTAGATTATCCAAGGACGTAATCAACCATAGATGGACAGGGGCCCCATATCCCTTAAGAATATCTCAGCTAGAGAACACTAGTGCTTGAAAGTAATAGAGGAACTTAAAAGTTGATAAGGGAAACATATTTTACAAGTTTTATAGAAGTTACAAATGCCACACTGATCTAAAATAAATTCAGATGTGCATTTTTAAACATAGTGATGTTTCATAATGTAAGTGTACTCTATGTTAACATGACCATACTCCAGTGGTTCTGAAGGCTCGTTATGAGCTATAGCAGAGCTGAATCATCTGGAGGACAGATTCAGCTTTCGTAGGTTTTCATTTCAGTTGTGTCTAATGCTTTGTACAACAGGAAACAGATATCCCCAACTAAGCAATTAATTTGCTTATAGAGAATTGTGAAATATTTCAGCCTTTGTCTGAATAATCTTTTAATTATGTAAATTTATGAGTACAGAAGAATGTTTCCATGTTTTTGTACATTTGGATGATATATTTTATTTTCTTTTTGTGTTTCAGTTTAATGTTGTTTACTGCTCTTCTAGCACTAAGTAAATAAGATTAGAATCGTAATCTTAATTTTACTATCAAATACATTACCTGGTAATTTGACACGTAATTCTTAAATTCTTTTTCTTACATTTTATTTTTTAGATTTTTATTTTTCCCCATCTCCATTTATCTCCCCAATATTCTCTTCAACCTCTAACCACCCTCTCTCCCCAGGAATCACCACACTGTTGTCCATGTCCATGAGTTCTCTCACTTTTCTTTTCTTTTTTTCCCCCTCAATCCTTCCACCCCTCCCCAAAACCCTCCATACCAGAGCTGTCTGCCTGCTCTCTATCTATGAGTCTGTCTCTATTTTGTTGTTAGTTCAGTTTGTAAATTACATTCTATGAATGAGTGAAGTCATATGGTACTTGTCTTTCTCTGGCTGGCTTATTTCACTGAGAATAATGTTCTTCAGGTCCATCTGTGCTGTCACGAAGGGTAAACATTTCTTCCTTTTTAAGGTAGAGTGGTATTCCCTTGTGTAAATGTACCGCAGCTGTTTTATCCACTCATCTACCGATGGACACTTGGGCTGTTTCCAGATCTTAGCTATTGTAAATAACACTGCAATAAACAGGAGTGCAGCCCAGCCGGGTGTGGCTCAGCAGCTGAGTGTCGTTCTAGGATCCAGGCGATCCGGGTTTGATTCCCGGTCAGGGCACATGCCCCAGTTGTGGGCTCAATCAATGACTCTCTCATCATTGATGTTTCAATCTCTCTCTCTCCCTCTCCTTTCCTCTCTCTGAAATCAATAAAAATATATTTAAAAAAAATAAAGTAAACGTAGGAGTGCATATATTCTTTCAAATTAGTGTTTTGGATTTCTTTGAATAAATTCCCAGGAATGGAATTGCTGGGTCATAAGGCAGTTCCATTTTTAATTTTTTGAGGAAACTCCATACCGTTTTTCACAGTGGCTGCACCAGTCTGCATTCCCACCAGCAGTACACAAGGGTTTCCGTTTCTCCACACCCTCACCTATACTTGTTTGTTGATTTATTAATGATAGCCATTCTGACAGATGTGAGGTGATACCTCATTGTGGTTTTAATTTGCATCTCTCTGATGATTAGTGATGTTGAGCATCTTTTCATATATTTATTAGCCATCTGCATGTTCTCTTTGGAGAAGTATCTATTCAGATCCTTTGCTCATTTTTTTTATTAGATTGTTTGTTTCCTTGATGTTGAGTTTTATAAGCTCTTTATAAATTTTGGATATTAACCTCTTATCAGATGTATTGGCAAGTATGTTCTCCCATTCAGTGGTTTGTCTTTTCATTTTGTTGATGGTTTCCTTTGATGTGCAAAAACATTTTAGTCTGATGTAGTCCTATTTATTTATTTATTTTTTCTTTTGTTTCCTTGGCCCAAGGAGATATATTAGAAAACTTATTGCTACTAGAAATGTCCTAGATTGTGCTGCCTATGTTTTGTTCTAGGATTTTTATGATTTCAGGACTAACATTTAAGTACTTAATCCATTTTTAGTTTATTTTTGTGTGAGGTGGAAGAAGGTGATCTAGTTTCATTTTTTTGCATGCATCTCTTCAATTTTCCCAAAACTCTTTATGGAAAAGACTATCTTTAATTGATTGTATGGTTTTGCCTCCTTTGTCAAATATCAGTTGACTATAAAGGCATGGGTTTATTTCTGGGCTTTATATTCTGTTCCACTGATCTATATGTCTGTTTTTTTATGCCAGTATCAAGCTGTTTTGATTACTATGGCTTTGTAGTATAATTTGACTTCACGTAGTGTGATTTCTCCAACTTTATTCTTCTTTCTCAAGATAGCTATCTGGGGTCTTTTTTGGTTCCATATAAATGTTTAGAATATTTGTTCTAGTCTTGTGAAATATACCATTGGTGTCTTGGCAGGAATTGTGTTGAATCTGGAGATTGCTTTGGGTAGTGTGGACATTTTAATGATGTTAATTCTTCCTATCCATGAACATGGTATATTCTCCCCACTCATTTGTATCTTCAATTTCTTTCTTCTGTGTCTCATACTTTTCTGAGTACAGGTCTTTTACATCCTTGGTTTAATTTATTTCTAGATATTTTATCTTTTTTGAAGCAATTGTTCTTTTCTGACCATAATGCTATGAAACTTGAAATCAATCAGAAGAGGAAATTGAAAAACACATGATGACATGGAGGCTAAATAACATGTTACTAAACAGTGAATGGGTTAACAGGGAGGTCATTGAAGAAATCAAAAGGTACCTTGAAACAAATGAAAATGAGAAAATACAACAGGACAAAATTTGTGTGACACAAGGAAAACAGTCTGAAGAGGAAAATTCATAGCATTACAGCCCTATCTCAAGAAATGAGAAAAATCTCAAATAATTTATATAATTTTATTCTTAAAGAAACTTGAAAAAGAACAACAAACAAAGCTCAAAGTGAGTAAAAGGTAGGAAATCATAAAGATCAGAGTAGAAGTAAGCAAAATAGAGTCTTAAAAAATAGTATGAAAGATCAGTGAAACCAAGAGCTGGTTCTGTGAAAAGATAAACAAGATTGACAAACCGTTAACCAGACTCATTAAAAAAAGAGAGAGAGAAGACCCAGATAAATAAAATCATAAGTGAAAGAGGAGAAGTAACAACTGACACCAAAGAAATAATACAAAGGTTTGTAAGATATGTTACCTAATTATAAATGATTTTATCAGATAATGGGTGCTGTTCATGTGGTAATTATTGCTAAAAATAATGAGGCTGATATTTTTAAAAATTTCTATTTCTTTAACATTGTGAATCATTGGGTGCAAGCTTATTAATTACATACATTACATACATTACATTTCACATACACTCTCTATGATGCTTCTAAAACCCAGCTATTAAAATCTAGTCTCAGAGAGGGTAAGAACTTGTCTAATGACACAACACTAGGCAATGACAGAGCTGGAATTCCAATATTGCATCATGCTCTCTACCTCTACGCAACAGACATTATAAATGTATGTAAATCAACATACACTGATTTAGTACATAAGTTAGCATAGACTTATGTACTAAAATATATGCTAACAAACAAAGAACATAAAAATAACTAAAATTAATTTTGAATTTTAACATTCAGAGTAACATTCCTAAAAGATAGTTTAACACAGTTTCGATTTTATGTGAATATATCATATATTTATGTATGAATCACCTAATTTATGGGAAACCTCCTTGCATCAGTAGCATTTTAAATTACATCCCATTTATGAAAGATGAGACAATACAGTTTGAGACATTTTTCATGTTAAAAGCAAACAAAGTTACATGTTAGAATAAAATTGCTCACTAATTACAAGTCAAAACGTACCTTCTCTGATGTCACTGTATAACTTTTACTGTGTTATAATGACAAGTATAGTAAGAGAGAAGTTTTATTGGAATTTTCGTTGTTATGGCAATTTTGTGTTTGTAGTGCATCTTATGTGTGATATCAGGGTCATGAAATATACTCGTCAAAAGAATAGTTAAGGAATAAAAATCCTGCTTCCTTCTGGATGGTGACAATAAAACTTTGAACCTAAACCAGAAAAACATAGAATTGACCTTGGAAATGAGAGTATAACCAAACATATAGGGGTAATGGAATAAACTGGAATGAGTATAGTGGGAAGCTGGATTATATACGTTTAGATTAATTTCCGTCAGAGCTCCTTTCCTCATATATAAAGTGATAAGCTTAGTTAACACTGCAGTATGGTATGTTAAATGTTGCTAAGAGAGTAGATGCTAAAAGTTCTCATCACAAGGAAAAAAATGTAACTAAATCAGGAGATGGCTATTAACTAACATTTCTCAGTGTACATATGTCAAGTCATTACACCTAAGACCTATTCAGAGCTATATCTCAATTATATCTCAAAGAAACTGAAAAACTAAACTAAAATAAAATGATATTCCTGATATTCCTCAAGGTAGGCTACAACTCTAAAACTGATCCTAAAAATGATGTCAGGGGTTATTTGACCAAATTGTGATCTCTTCAAATCAGAAAACCATGGGGAGTGGAGGTAGTGACAGTGGTTGCTACATTCAGTCCTCAGACCAAAAAAATTTTTAATAGGTGATAACAGGTTCTTAAAAAGTGTTTTATGGAAAGGCAATTATCAAAAAATGAATTCTAAACTTGTCTCTACATTGACAAGTATCTTCAAAACAATGATGTTGTTCTCTTATAAACATGTATATTATTTAAATATGTTCAGTTTTGGTTGAAAACATTTTTGTCAAAACATTTTCAATATGTATTTTGTTTAACAATTCTTTCTTTAACAAATACTTGTTTTAGTATAAATGTGATGTGAATACAGGTTACTACTAAAATATTTTTAATGTTTAACATTTAATAATATCAATAATGTTATAAATTTTCAAAAAAATTCATATATGAGTAGAATAAGTGTTTTTGGAAAAACAGTTCCTTTAGTTTTCATGCAGTCCCTTAAAATTTTATATGATGCTTCAATTTTAGGTTTTCTTTTCAAAGGTTGTTGATATAGAAGATTGTCTTGTACATAATATGCTAGTGACTGGAGGAATAAATTTTAGGTTAAGATCGTATTTAAAGTTTTTTTTAGTGTTATTATTTTTTAAATTTATCTTTATTGTTGAAAGTATTACAAATGTCCCCTTTTATCTCCCCATTTATCTTTTAACCTTGAAGTTGACATGGTAATTCTACATATTCAAAGCTAAGTTCTACTCACTTAAGATACATTTTGATACTGATTTCTTCAAGGAAGTTTTAATTGTTTTAATCTAACATTTATTTGACTTACCTATCAAAGAGAAATGAAAAGATTAAAAAAGAAGACGTAGTAATGGCTGAACATGGCCAAAAATAGCAATACAACTGCCTTTAAGGTCATTATCATCAATTTATCAAACAAAGAAGATTAAAACATTGCTCCCACTCAGAAATGTTCAACCTTGTGAGATGCACAATTTTTGAAAACACTTTCAAATATTTTGAGTAAGTATTAAATGTTAAATGTGCTTATGTTTATTTAAATGGATACAAACACTGCTAGATATTTGCACAATATAATGACGAACCATCTTATTTCTTGCTGAAAAAAATATTTATTGTGATGAGGTAGAGGACAGGAGACTAAGCAAAGGTACATAGTTGGGTGTGTTAAATTAGAAACTTGCTTATTTTAGAAATCCACCATGTTAAAAGTCAAACTAAGCAACCTCTACTGAGTGTGGCTTTCCAAGGACACACTGCAGCTGTGCATTTCTGGCCCAAACAATAGCCTTTAACATTTTCACCCCCGCTGCGTCATCCACTGATCTGTGAGACATGTGTACACGTGTTGGTTTATGTTGGATGCGCGAGATGTTGAAATTTTAAGACTTTTAATAAATAACAGGTATATCATTAGGAAGCAGTCAGCATGTCTTGCATTCTACTTTTGTGATCTTATTATCATAAACTTGACCTTCGCTGAAAACATGAAGACATGGTATGTCATAAGGTGAAGAGTTGTAGAATTGCAGAGGGGGCTTGGCTTTTACTTTACACATAATCTTTCTGCATTCCAAAATTGTAGGTATTTGTAAACTTGTGTTTTAAATAGCAGTGTATAAGGAGAGTGTGGATAGATTTCATCAGTTGCTATGACTAATAGAAACCAAAAGATTATATCTTAGCAATAAAATGTGCCCTTAAAATAGTGATTTATTTGAGCCACCTGACACCTGTCTTTACAGGTCAGCTTTATTATCTCCACTTATAGCTGAGGAAACAAGGCATGGGAAAGTTAAAGGCGCCTGAAACGTTCCTGCAAGTTAGCTGGGCCAGCGAAGTCTGAATGCAAAATCATAACTTTGCTGATTTCTGCTTAATAGCCTAGGCCCGAAGTATTCTAAGATATAAGAAAACTGATAAATGAACAAGAGAGTTAGGGTAAGGGCAGGAATGCAGCCACTCTTGCCGCAAGTTACCGGCTCTATTCTAACTGTATCCAAGTGAGAGCAAAATGTTCAAAGCCTCAGCCCCAGAGAATATTTTCATTTTGATTTATAACAATGTTATAAAGACATTTCATTAAAAGCGGATCAGAGTTTTCATCTCGAACCGTTCCCTTTCTCAGTCTATTTCTCTTTCGTTAGGACAGAATCTAAAGGATTTTAGACTTTAAAGTGTGTTTCTAATTCAAAAGCACCTATAGGATTTCTTGGCAGTTGTTTCAGACACGGAGAAATAATGAGGCTTGGGTGTATCTGTTATCAAACCTTCCTCTACATGTCTGTTTAGCCAACCCAGAGGCCTGAAGTCTTGGTTTCTTACATTCCTTTGCAAGCTTCCCTGGGGCCTAAACCCACGTTCTCCTAGCTGAACTCCATGGCCTCCAGAATCAGCATGGCATCTGTTGGTCTATATAATTCTGCTCCCGTGGAGTTTAATGTTATCATACTCCCTTTTGTTCTTATTTTATTTGAGACCAAGAGCCAATGACACCTGGTTTTCATCTTTAAAAACAAAACAAAACAAAAACCTCATAGGTGTTAATACTGTTATTAAAACCTACATACATTTCTCTATTTATTGCTAAAATATTCCTATTCTTCTACCTTTTATCAAAGTAGCTATTTCCCAGGGATTTTATCCTTTTAATACTATTTTGGACTTTGTCCAACTTTTCTAGATCCCTCTGAAGTAAAATGCTGTATACATTGCTTAACGCATGTGTCCAGTCTTGTGTAAAGTACTGAGTGTGGTGTTTAAATAGAAGTGAATTGTAGGGTGTAGTCAGACCGCTATGATGTTACTAACATTTAAAATTACCATTTATGCTATTATATTATTTAGTATTTAAAGTTCCATTAATACATAAAGAGAGTAAAACTAGAGAAAAAAACTATATTCAAAATTAAAAACAAGGTTAATCTGAAAAAATATTCTTAGAAAATGAAAACTATACTTGAGGGGGTCAAGTGCCTAATACTTAAGTTACTGAGGATATTGCCATGCAAGTTTAGTAGAAACTGATTCTATATAAGTATTAAAGTATATTTCTTTTTCCATAGGCTGGGTAAAATAGTTATTTTGGACTCATCATTTTCTTAGTTGTGTCGTAGCGGAGATAGCTAATTCTCCCCAAATGTCCAGTTTCACATCCTTCCATTGGTAATGAAGGCCTGTGTTTTGCTGGGCAGTTGGACAGTCAGATTCAAGATGACATTTGCCAGGAGCAGAAACAGCAGCAGCAAGAAACAGAGACATGACCAAGTTCTACCCAGTGGAATGCAGGGACCACACGCGTGCCCCCCTTTCTCCCCTAGGTGCTGCAATGTGGGGGGGCCTCTGGAGCAGCACCTCAGACAAGGCAATGCAGCCATGCTCTGAGGGTGGCGGAGAGAACAGCGGGAGGAACCTGCTTCCATACACATCGGTCCTAGGCCACTTCCTCCTAGACTGTCACAGGGGAAAGGGTCAATTTCCACTGTACTTAAGCTACTGTGGGATCTTCATTAGAGCAGCCAAACATTATTCTTAACAAACACACTGTGTAGGAGGAAAACTATCTTTATCTTTACGTTTTAAAACTTTTATTTTTTAATATTTCTGCTTTAAAACTGTTTTTGAACAGAACTGGAATTAGTCAGGAGAGCGTTACTATTTATTCATTGCTGTTTGGAATTTGTATTACGCTTTTAAAGGTGTTCTACTTCACTTTAAATCTTTAATAATTTCAACACGAGCATGTAGAATTACTAGGCTCATTTTATACCTTAGGGTTTCCATGTGAATTTGGCAGACAGTGTTCAAGATGAAACACACTATGTTAACTGTTGAAAACAGATTTATTTGAAAATTTCATAGCACAGATGAAAATAGAAAACAATTTCCAATAGCTTAAAAAATAGCAATTTGAAGTGTTGCAGCAGCCTTTTTGTAAATAAAGAATAAACTCTTATAATTTCTTTTCCATAGATGTAAAAGAGTGCATTAAGTTTGCTATCCAAATGTACATTGCGTTGACTTTACAATAAGAAATGTACTCAATTCTATCGTGCCCTCATAGGATTAAAGACTAGTGAATATTATTTATTTCAAGGAAATTGAAAGCCCCTAAAACCAGCTGTGATTATAGGTAATTGTTTTACTGAAAATTATTTTTTGATATATGAAAACAGAAGTTATTAAATCGCAGCAGCGGAGTTCTTCTCATGCATGCTAAGTTTGGCTGAAAGTAACACTCTGCCTGTGTGGGGCAGAGGTGGTCACCGATGGCACTGAGTCCTTTCATCTTATTGGTTTTATTGGTTGAAAGTTTCATTAAAATAAAATTTAAAAATAATGTTTTTTTAAACAGTTTCTTTTTGTATGTCTTTATTGATTTCAGAGAGAGGAAGGGAGAGGGAGAGAGAGAGAGATAGAAACATTAATGGTGACAGAGTTATTAATCAGCTGCTTCCTGCACGCCCCCCACTGGAGTTTGACCCCGCAACCCCAGGCATGCGCTTTGAGTGGGAATCAAACCATGATCTCCTGGATCAATGCTCAACCCCTGAGCCACTCTGGCTGGGCAACTACTAAACAATTCTTTAAAATATTTCACAATGAAATGTGTGGATAATAATTTTCTTATTTCAAGTTTCCCTTGTTATTAATTTTATTAATTTTGTACATCCAGCAGCACCAGATGTATAAAAAACATTCAAAATTCATGTTTTGCCCATAAAAGATCCAACCCTCATTCCTAAAGCAATTTTGTTATTTTTTTATGTTCAGTTCTGTTGCATCATATAGCTGCGCGATGCTACTGATTTATTTTTTTTATGTATATTGGTAGTTTTGAACTTAATACATAAAATCTACCTGGAATGTGGTTAGTTAGAATACTCAGATTTTTAGTTTCTAAACTTAGAAAGCATCACAAAAATTTTTAAAGTATAAGTGTTAATTAAAATGATCAATATTTGCAAATAAAACTAATTAATTTTATAATATTTCTGAATACTCTTAAATCAGTTCCCTGCATTAAATATCCTCCAAGATATTCTCTATGAATTAATGTAGACCAGGAGCCAGTTCTTTTTCAATAGTTTGTGTGCCAAAAGATAACGAGCAGCACTAGGCATTAATAGAGGCCTTTTTTTGGATCCACAAGTAATCAGCAAGCCATCATACCGAATGAGGTCATGAAGAATGGATTCTAGCCAGTGAGTCTGCTGGCCCAGACAGAGGAATCTCCAGGGCTCAGCGGGATTATTGCTCACCTGCTGTGCTACTCATGTCTGAATCTCCCCCTCTCTCCCATCTTTCTCTCTTGCACACACACACTTATTTACTGAGCCTGGGCTGTGTGTCAGTCTCTATTGTTAGGAACTAGAGCTATAAATAAGGAACCCTACTTTAAAAATTTTTTAATTTAATAATGGTGAGAAGATGATAGGTTACAGTGTGTCGTAAAAAGTATGCATGCCCTGTTTCCTCACTCTCTTATGTTGCTTACTTGTCTTGTTGGGACCCTGGCCTCACCAGAGAACTCTTGCAGCATTATTTGGCTCTGATGTCACTCTCTGTAACAGCTAATAATTATACCCACCATTTACTGAGTGTGTATTATATGACAAGCATTGTTCTAAGCATTTTAAAGCCATTAACTCATTAAATTATTATAACAACCTTAACAAGTAGACACTATCATTACCTCCACTTTTCAGATTAGGTAACAGGCACACGGAGGTGAGGTCAACTGCTCAGTGTCAAGCAAGTAATAGTAAGTGGGGGCGTCAGGATTTCAGGTCAGGCAGGCTAGCCCAAGCTTCCTCCATTAACTGCTACCTTCCTCTCCCCCACCATCACCTTTCGTTTAGCTCCTGGACAGAACTACTACTCATTTGTTGTTTCTTATGATGGTGGCCTGAGTGCCGATGCGACGCAGCTCTAAATTGAATGTAACAGGGAAAAATCACAAAGCTTCAGACCTTGGGGAAGTATCTAAGCAATATTTCCATATTTTCCTATACTTTACTTATTTTGGGGGGAAAGCACAAAGCCTAGAAACCATGAACATGTCATTAAACTTTTGATAATAAGTTGGAACAGTCATAATATAAGTTTATCATTTTCTCTTTCTCATCTATCACTGATGACTGGTGTGCTCCCAGCTCAGCAGGAACACATTAAGCCAAACAGAAAAGGAACCTGGCCCCCATGAGATTCATTCCCAGCCAACTCTAGATCTGCATCTCTCTTATGATGGATGTGCGGAATAAACATGCTGCACCTCCCTGGCCCACTGGCGGCCTGAGACCCGAGCTGATCAGCGAATTCTTTGATTTCACAGCCATTGCTTCATTTCATAGTCTCCTGTTTCTTCGCATGTTATTTTTTCTAATTCCTAATGAGCCTCTGGTAAAGAGGAACTTGGTCAACGGAATATTTGAAGGTGCATTCAATGACATTGCAACTTCTTGTCCATTCCTTCTAAAAACGGTGGATTGAAAACTCCACCTCTGGAAGCCATAGAAATATGGGATATTAGGTTACACACCCTCCTTTTAATGCCTATTTGAATTTTGAAGATGTAAAGGAGTACAGCTTCAAGGTTGAACCCTGGTGTGAGCTATGGGCTTTGGGCGATAATGATGTGTCAGTGTTGGTTCATCGACTGTAATAAAAGTACCACTCTGGTGGAGAATGTTGATAATGGGGGAGGCTATGCATTTGTGGGGTTTGGGGTATAAGTGAAATATCTGTACCTTCTGCTCAGTTTTTGTTATGTACCTAAAACTGCTCTTAAAAAATAAAGTCTATTTTTAAATTTTAATATTTTTACATTTAATATTATTTTGTATTATTTTCAGGTGTACAGCATAGTGGTTAGAAAATCATACACTTTACAAAACGTTCCCCCTGCTTTATCCAGCACCCACCTGGCACCACACATAGTTATTCCAATGTTATTGGCTATATTCATTATGCTGCACTTTACATCCCTGGGACTATTTTGTAAGGACCAACTTGTACTTCTCAACCCCTTCACCTTTTTCACCCAGTCCCCCGACCATCTTCCCTCTGGCAACCATTAGTCTGGTCTCTGTGTCTATGAGTCTCTTTCTGTTTTGTTTGTTTATGTTGTCTTTAGATTCCACATATAAGTGATATCATATGGTATTTGTCTTTCTCTGACTTATTTCACTTAGCATAATACTTCTAGGTCCGTCCATGCTGCTACAAATGGTAAGATTTAATTATTTTTCATGGCTGAGTAATATTTCATTGTATATATGTACCACAGCTTTTTTCTTCACTCGTCTATTAATGGGCACTTGGGTTGCTTCCATATCTTGGCTATTATAAATAATGCTGCAGTGAACATAGGGGTGCATATATTCTTCTGAATTAGTGTTTTGTTTTCTTTGGATATGTTCCCAGAAATGGAATGATGGGGTCATAAAGCAGTTCAATTTTATAACATCTATTTTTTTTTTTTTTTTAAAGATGTAAAGGAAATCTTTAGAGACTGTATATGGCAAAGGCACTAAAAGCCATAGTCAAGAGCTCTTGCCAATTATATTGTTCTACTGAAGGGATTTGCCAATAGAAATAATGAAGACTGTTGGATTTTAACAATCATTTAGGGTTAGTAAGAGAGGCCTCAGGCCTGCCAAGATGGAAAGCTAGCATGGAGACATCTCCAACACATATATTTCTAACATTTCTTAATCACTGTTCTTTCTACAGAGATATTACAAAGAAAGTTAAATCTGAGCCTGGAATCAGGGTGGGGAAGAAAGGGTATCTTAGGAACTTCGATCCATGATTGATACCTTTGAATGAATCTGAGATTCACATGTATACTAGCGACATGATTAAAGAAATCTCCTCCCAAAAAAACAATAAGTCAAAGTGGTACTTTTTTTCAGGTCTTCCTCAAGCACTTTAAAATAATTATGAGATGGTTGAGAAAAGCAAATGCCAGTTCCCTCCGAATAAGTGCAGTAGCACTCATGTTTCAAAGATTCTCATAGACAAAGCTATACCAAGAATGAGCTCACAGTCCAAAATTACAAAACACAAAGGGAAATAAATCACCTTGAGCAAAAGTTAGTACACTGGATACCAAAGAATTTGTGATAATTCAATTGAGTTCTAGGTCTAGAAAATACACATTATTCTCAAGAATATCAACAAAAACAATGATGAAAAAAATAGTAAAGCATATTTCGAAATTTATCAATGCATTTCTCCATAACTCAAGGGTCAAAGAAAAAATCAAAATGGAAACTTGAAAATGCCTAGAACTGAATAATACCAAAATATCATCTCTGACAATATAAGGGTTACTATTAGAGTCCTATTTAGATTGAAATTGTATCATATATATTACATATAACATTTAAAGTATATATATTCTAATTATACAGAATTATGTCTATATAACAGTATATAAAGTATTATATAAAATATACTTATACATAAATATGTATTTAGAATATATTATATATTATTTTAGAAAAGAAGGACTGAAAATTAATTAGCTAATTGTCCAAAGTAACAAGTTAATGAAAATAAACAGACAAAAAGGCAAACCACCAATCCAGAGAAATTAGAAGAAAGAAAATAATAAAAATTGGGTTAGAATGCAAAGTTAAATTGGCAAAAATAAACAAAACTAAAAGTTGATTCTTTATAAAGATTAAGGAAATAGACAAACCTATGATCAAGAACAGAGTGATGGCACAAATATATATTATTAAACATTAAAAATTTGAAACAACTGCACAGAAAGTAGAAATTTTAAAATAATTTGAAAATGTACATTAAATGAAAGATTTCCTAAAATATGCCAGTAAAAACTAAACACCTGAAAGGGGCTTACAACCAGATGTTAAATAGTTGTAACATATACCCACACATATTGGCATAACCTCACAGAGTAGATAGTTTTAGTGTTAGATTCTACCACACTTCCAAGGGACTGTAAACTACTAAGACAAACTTTCTTAAAAAATAAAGAATTAGCATCGAATAACTCATTTTATAAAGATTAATAACTTTAATATCAAAACCACATAAAGACAAAATAAGAAAACATCACTAGAGGTCAGTCTCTTTATTAATTTACATATGTCTAAATATTTAAAAATATTAGTAAGCTAAATTTATCAACTAATAATGTGTAAATATATAAATTCATCTAGACTAATTTGTGTTTAGCCCAGAAATTTCAAGGATATATTTGCATTCGACAAGCCATTCATTGTAACTTACCATTTTAACAAACAGAAAGAGGAAAAACAATTGGTCTTCTCAAAGACACAAAAATCTTTCAGTAAAATTCAAATACCACTAATGGGACAAAATACATAATAAATTAGGAATAAAAGAATAAAAGGGAATATCCTTATTTTGGCAAATGGTATCTAACAAACATTGAAGGTGAAAGGCAACAAGGATACTCTTTATTATTAGTTTTTTAATCTTCACTGAAGGATATTTGTTCCACTGCCTTTCAGAAAGAGTGGAAGGGGGAGAGAGAGATAGAAAGAAAGAGAGAAAGAGAGAGAGACATGGATTAGTTGCCTCCCAGGTGTAGGGATGAAGCCTGCAACTGAAGTACATGCCCTTGGCTGGAATTGAACCCAGGATCCTTCAGCCCCTGGGCCGACCCTCTAACCACTGAGTAAACCAGCCCGGGCTATAAGGATACTCTTAAATGCAGGAACAACACAAGAACGCTCATGATCATCACAACTATTCCACATAGTATCAATGGCTTTATCTGAGCAATAAGAAAATAATGTAGTATCAGTGGTAGTAACAGGATGGAAAGAGAGTATTATGATTATTTACAGAAAATATATTTCTCTACACAGAAAACAAAAGAATCTTCAAGCAAATCATGATAGCTAAACACATCTTTAAACATATACATATGAACATTCTCTCATATTGTTTGTTGCTGTTCACTGGCAAATTTCTTGAAAGAACTTTCTACATATAATATTTATATTTCCTAATTTCTTACTCATTCACCAATATATTTCTATACGGCTTCTGCCCCACTCCTTCCTATCAAATTGTCAACCTTTATTTTACTTGGCTTCTTAGGAGCATTTGACGTTACTGTTTCTGCTTTGAAACCTTCTGTTTGGCTGCAATATCTCTTTCTTTTCTCTTCTCCTAAGCGACCAGCCATATTTCTCTTCTACCTGACCTCCAAGTGTAGGCAAGCCCCCTCCTCTATTCTCCAACCCAAGGAATATCGACCCTAAGGGTTTAAATATTATATATATAAGGTAACTCCCAAATTTAGGTCTCATGCTATTAACTAAGTTTATGCACAAAATGAATATTAAAATATCATTTGATTTCTATAGTGCAGTAACAGCTAAAGTAAATTTTTAAAAATAATTCAATTTACAAATAACAAAAATAAATAAACATGTCCAACAAAATATGTGCAAGTGATTGCGTTAAAAATTAAAAAAACTTTATTGAGAGATATTGAAGAAGACCTAAATAAATGGGGAAAAAAATATCACACTAATGGAAAAAAAGACTAGTGTAAAGATACCAGTTTTACCTAAATCAACGTAATTTTAATCAAAACTCTAACTTTTGGGGGGAATTAAAATTACAATTTTTTTCTATGGAAGTGCAGTAGGACCACAACAGTCTAGAATAAAGAGGTAAAGGGCTATGACTTACCAGATACTAAACCTTACTACAAATGCATAATTATTACAATGGTATGGTAAGTTTGCATGCAGAGCACTAAGACAGAGGAGAAAGCCTAGAAACAAGACCACACATCTCTGCAAAAAAATCACTCCTGGAAAACTTCCATTACACATCAACAAATATCGCTAAACCACATATTCTTGAAAAGCATTAGTTCATTACATAAACAAAAGAATTCTCCATCAGTAGGGGATGAATACTTACGGGGACTATATTTATGGCAATGGGTTGCTTAATGACAGATGGAAGTTTGAGAAATATGTCACTAGGCGATTTCCTCGCTGAGCAAACATTCACACAGTGCGTGGGCACAAACCTCGATGGAATAGCCTACTGCACGCTTAGGTTACATGGTACACAGCCTGTTGCTCCTAGGCTGCAAATCTGTAGAGCATGTTGCTGGACTGAATACTGTCGGTAATTGTAATACAATAGTATTTGTGCATCTAAATATATGTAAACATTGAAATAGTACAATAAAAATACATATAAAAGGTAAAAATGTAAGTGTCTGGGACACTTACCACGAATGAAGTTTGCAGGACCAGAAGTTGCTCTGGGTGAGTTAGTGAGTGAGTGCTGAGTGAATGTAAAGGCCTAGGACATTCCTGTGCACGACCATACACTTTATAAACACTGTATATTTAGGCTACACTACATTAATAAAAAGTATTTTTCTTTCTTCAATAATAAATTAATCCTAACTTACTGTAACTTTTCAACTTTATAAACTTTAAAAACTTTTTTTAGCTTTTGACTCTTTTCCAACATTTAGCTTAAAAAACAAAACACAGTGTACTGTTGTTCAAAAGTATTTTTTCACTCTGGCCTGCGTGGCTCAATTGGTTGGGTGTCTTTGTGGGCACCAAAGGTTGCTGGTTTGAATCCACTGGTTCAAGTCCCAGTCAGGGCACATGCCAGGGTTTCGGGCTTGATTCCTCACAGGGGGTATGCAGGAGGCAGCCAACCAATGCTCTCACATTGATGTTTTTCTCTCTTTCTCTCTCTCTCTCTCTTCCTTCTTCTCTCTCCAAAATTCAATAAAAATATTTTAAAAATTACTTCTTCTTTATATTCTTATTCTATAAGCTTGTATCTATTTAAAATTTATTATTATAATGTTTTATATTTTTTTGTTAAAAACTATGACACAAACACACACATTAGCCTAGGCCTACATGGGATCAGCATCACTGTCTTCCGCCTCCACATCTTGTCCCAGTGGAAGGTCTTCAGAAGCAGTAACACACATGGAGCTGTCATCTGTGATAGCAATGCCTTCCTCTGGAACACCTCCTGAAGGACCTGCCTGAGGCCCTTCTTGAAGAGGTGTCATTCTTTTCAGAAATATTTCCATGGTGGTTTGCTTGGTTTGTCATCATAGCTTTGCTTGTAAGCAGATAATGTACCATTAGCATTTTCCTTTATTAATGAAACCCTTTAGGTGTTGGGGTTCTTATTTTCAAACATTTTCAAAAGTCTGCCATAGCTTCTGCTAACCCCTTCTCTGTGAATTTTTCTGGTGTTTCTTTTCTTCTGCATTTTCCTTTTCAACGGAAAGAGGGAAACAGATAGAAATTAAACAAATTCTGAAATCAGAAAACCTGAGTTCAACATTTAGCTCTTCTAAGTATTTTTAATCCTCTCCTGAGGATATGTTAATTGATTTTAAAGAAAGAGGAAGAGAGAGAAACATTGATGAAAGACAGAAACCTTTATCAGTTTCCTCTCCTACATGCCTCATCCGGAGACCAAACCCGCACATTTTTGGTGTAAGGAATGACACTCCAACCAACTGTGCCCCAGCCAGGGCCCAAATAGTTTTGTAATAAGTGCTAATATTTTTTTTCTGGGGTTACTTTTTAAATTTTTCGAGAGTGTTTTTGTGTTATAGGGGCTGGGATCCAGAGATGGACATTTATTATAATATGTAATCTTTAAGCTTTCCTCCAGCCTAATAATTCATGTTTCTAAGTATTTTATTTATTCACTAACTGTGTTCTTATCTCTTTGCTAGGTACTGTAATGGATAGAATAAAAGTCCAATGTCAATGGGACTCTACCTCATGCTAAAGAAAAGTTTCAACTTTGTTCGCAAGCCGTATGCTCTCGTCTCTTCTTATTGAGTATAGTTAGATACATTATAAATATGCCATTTATATAGGACAGTTGAGCAAGACAATAGAATTCTGAAAATCTGAAAACTATCATTAAACCTATGATTAATATAGCTGCAATGTTCTCCTTTCGTCTGAGCCAAGGACTGACTTGTAAGAATTATTTCTTCTCACCTTTGTAATGTCATCATATTCCGTATTTATGTTTTTCCCACTTACTCTTTTATCCCTCAGAAACAATCAGGGATTGAGCCTATCTAACTGTATAAACACAGGCACCAGTGTCCCCGAGGTTTGAGTGTGTTCTGGAAAGAGAATTGCCCTCTCAATGGCTCTCTCAAGCCGATTTCCACCTGTTAGGCAGCATGTGTGGTTGAACTAAAGGACAGAGGTGGGAAATTTCCAGATTCGAAGTGGATGTTGAGTCCTATTTCAGTGTGGAGCATTTTCTACTCATTGATAACTTAGGCAGATGGCTTTCCCAGAGCAGTCAGAACACATTTCTTTCATAAAAGGCTACTGAAACTAGCAAACATTCTAAGAAAGGAAAATAAAACCCACAAATCAACGCAGTCACACCTCAGAGTCACTCTAATTAAGAAATAGTTCTTGTGACTTACCCTGGCATGGAACCACTAGATCATATACGCTCAGGTAAGGGCAATGAAATGTGAGGTAAACTAGCTGAATGAGCTACACATTTCCCCCCAAGAACAGAGTGTGTTCCACGACACAGGTGTTTCAGTAATTGCAGTACCTTAGGAATATATCATGTTTAACAGGCCTTGTACACACATTTCCACCTGTGAGAGGTGGTGGTCCAATTTCAGGACTTCAGGCTGAGGATCAGATGTCCATAAGTCCATGTTGTTTAATAAGGCTCAGCAGGCTAAGCGAGTCCTGTGACTCCGGTCTCCTCCCTGCTCTGCTATTGATTAGCTGACTGATGGAGGTAAATCACTTGGCCTTAGCGTGTCTACGTTTCCCCATGTACAAGAGCCTAATACTACAGAAGAGTTTTGCAGACCCTTTCTGAGAAGTAAAACTTTGATTTTCCCTCAACCCAATGAAAGTTAAAAATGTAAATGTAAACTCTTGATTCCAGAGAGAATGCCTGGGTGGTTAACTTTTGGGCCAATATTCTGTTAAAAGAGGAGTGAGTTACAAAAGTACAAAAGGACTTTATTATAATGCTGCTATAGCAGTTGAATTCCTGTAGAAACCCTCAGTTCTAGTTATTCTACTGGAAGTCAAATGCCAATGAACTCAAGTTATGGCCTTAGATGCCACAGTATCATAGTATAGGACATCAATTTACAAAATATAACCTGCTAGCTTTATTAAATGTTTTAAAATCAGTTTATATAGAATAAAAGATAGAAGATCATATTATTAAAACTACAAGCTCAAAATCACATAGAAGGAAGGAAAGCACACCAAAATTATACTTTTGTAAAAGTCATTATGTTTAACTTTGCACTTCTTGGCAACTAAGGTAGAGAAGTACTGAAAGTGGTTCTGTGGCTTTCGATGCCAAACACAGGGAAGAATAGTACCTCTACAGGTAAAGTAAATGCATTATTATGGTTCAGATCTGTCATTCCATTGTGTCCTTACACAAGAAACATTAAAAGTATTTTTCTGGGAAATTTTTCTTGATTTACAATGTGATTGAAATCTATATTTTGTGACAAGTTGAAAATCTGGGCCCAGTTTCACATCCCCTTTTAAACGCCTGCCTTTAGCCATGTGATTTTGAAGTGCCCATCTATTCTAACTCTGGCCGCAGCCATGGGATTGCTTCAGCCATAAGATTTAGCAACTGCAATGTGCAACAGGATTAAAGTGTTTGTGCAATTGAACTTGGTCTCTCCTGAGTCTCTGCCGATGCCATGACTAGATAAGAGACACAAAGAGCAGGCCCATTGCCCCAGTCTCCACAGCCAGGCTCTCCAAGAGGTGCCATGAGCTGGCTAAACCCTGAGACTTTCTAAGAACGCAGTCAGCATCTGTGGCACTATCAACTTCCCGGGATGTTCAAGGTCCCTATGGTGTGACATTGGGGCTTCTGTGGTGGCTGATTCGGCAGCAAGTACTAACTGATGTATGCCTAAGGTATTCTTTCCCAGTAATCATGGACACAAGATCCATACGTAGTTTAGACGTTACCTGTTTGACTAATTATGGTTGAGAACCTCAGGAACAGGTCACTCCAATGACCTTGTTGCCTTCCAGGTTCTGTAACCTGAGACCTTCTTGTGGTTAATGAGACCAAGTGTAGACGAAGCTCCTGATACTGGTAGTTTTGGCTCTTACCAAAATGATCAAAAGGTTCTTTGATAAATTATTTAACTTGTTTGTATTAGGTTTTCATTGCAAGAATGGGAGAGCTGGAAAAATATTGGTCTTTAATTTTCTTCTCTATGTTAAATGTTATAATAAAAGACCAGACATTCCATAATAGATCTAATAAAAGATTATATAAAATAACCATCTTAACTCATTAGACATACTATGTTTAGTTCATAGATGATGTGCCTATGATTAGATGCTAAATTTCTACAGCTTGCTGAAGTCAGCATAAAGTAATTTTTGAGGAACAAAACAAATGATCATCTCTAAGTATAAATGAGACCAAATTTATTTATTTCATCATTATTAGTTCCCAAATACAAATATTGAATTAAATATTTATTCAAGGTACTTAAGTTAACTATTTCAGATTGCATTAAGTTTAAATTAGGCAAAAATATAAATATGCCACATCTCAATATCCTTTATATTAATGAATATATATATATTAAGTCACATGGTGCTTTTTAAAGCAGTGACTATAGAGATTGTGGAACATGAAAGTTGATAATTTTATTAATAAAGAATACCTATGGTTATAGTAAATTATCAGAAAGCAAAAAAGCATTAAATTTTAAAACAGCAAGAATCAGTATTTATTAATAAGCTATAAATTTCACTTTATGCTTTAATAAATGATGCTGAGATTTCTATTTCTCATCTTAGGCATTTATAGAAATAATTGTTGAAATATTAAAAAATACAGAATTCAATTTTTTTTTTGAGCCAGTATATGATTCAAGAAAAAGGAGAGGTAAGAAGTTATTAAAGAGCTATTACACAGTGATGTGGTAAGAAATCAGGTTTAAAAATAAATAATAACATAAGATTAATGTCATATTTTATATTACTGCTGGATTAAGATAAAAAAAGGTAGAGGCTCGAAATTTCATAAGCCTACCCCCCAAGTCACCCCCAAACTACTTATAATTAAAGTTTTCCTACATTAATCATGTGCATATGTGCTTTTACAGCATGAACACTTTATTAGGAACTTAGACTCTGCCTTGACCTTGAACTTTAAATTTAGAGAACTATAAGACTGGGCCTGTGTGTGCTGGTTTCAGAAGAGCACTCACTTTTATAAAGTTAAATTCTTAAAATAAGTGCTCAGAACCTATGTTGATCCAGGCACTTTGCTGTGTAGTAGAAGCATTACAAACAGAAATATCCTCTGTCCTCAAAATTTCCAATTTATTGACTCATTCATTCACTCGTTCAGCCGTCCTTGCCTTCCTCTACCTTCCCTTCCCCAGAGACTTGGAATGACGGCCGATGCAAATGCAAGTCAGTAGGGTGCTCTCTTATTCCTGAGTGTGGACATGCATGTTTACCTCTTCACAGATACTCTTCCTTCCTCCATAATGTACGGGTCCCTGACTTTATTCTATTAGAAACATTTCATTTTCCCCTGCAGCTCGCGGGGATCCTGTGATTCAGCTACAGTCGAGATGTACATGGAATGGCTGGAGTTCAGCTGGGTAGAGCTTCAGAAACAGAATTTTTTTTTCCAATAAAGAGACAGAATTAACATACACACACACCTTTTACCATTACCATTTTTCCTTCTTTCTTCCTGGGATGCAGCTGTAATGCCTGGAAGTGAAGCAGCTCTATTGTGAGCATGAGGGCAAAAGCCACAAGCTAAAGATGGTAGGTGAGGGTGCTGAAAAGGACCCGAGGCTTTGAGAGCCTTCCAAGCAGCTCTGAGCAACTGGCCGACCATGTCTAGACCTCTCTGACATCAACAATATTATAGTATTACAGCCCTTATATACTCTGCTTTCCTCAAGATACCCGTTAGGCTTCCTGGCCTATTCCTCCCTTCCTTTAGGTATATGTAACTTTTGTTCTAAAGAATTAAGAAAAATGAGTGGACATTTTCCTGTGAATACAAAGATGAAAAGAAATCATTGATGTGAGGAAATTTTAATATACAGACCAGCCTAAGACTGGTGTTAAGATAGGGAGAAAAATTAAATCTCTGAAAGTCTACTTGACCACACCATATATTTATGATATAAATAAATATATTGTGGAAAAGGTTAATATGATTTCCCATATTAGTTCAAATTTACATTTCCCTAAATGTTGAGATGAAAGCCAGCTTTGCTATCATTATTATCAAGGGGAAGGAGTGCATTTTCTCTTGGCTTTTCACTTTCATAACTCTGTCCTGATCACAACAAAAAGAAGAAATAAAAACACAAAGCAAAACACACCCTCATACAAAAGTCTCAGTAACTAAATGCGAACTTCAAACATGTTGTTTTATTTTTAAAATGACTATGTCACATTGCCCTTGAGTAATTAAATAATTTCATATATAGAAACCTACTCCTGATTTGTTTATTGAATATTATAAATCTGAATGGAGTCCTATTGTCTATATCTTCAGAAAGACAATATGTACTTTGGTAAAACTGATATTTTGGACCCAGAGGGTTCTTGGCTCAAATTCCATCAGAGAATGCTTGTGCTGTGCACCTTCATATGTTATTGGTTAATATGCTCTAATTTTCTTTTTTAAAAACTGATCTTGTTGGTGACCCAAAGGCCTTTTCTTGTTTTTTTAGTAACATAAGGGGCAGGTGAGTGGAACAAATATGTGAGATGGAGGGATAAGTTGCAGGCCTTCTGCAGTTGGGTAAAATAGGGCACTTTCTAGGATTTCCTTTTCCTCATGCTCTTTCAGAACCTGAATTTTTTAACTTTCAGGGTCTAGAAAAAGTATATTTTAATTTAGTTAGTTAATGATTCAGCAGTTTTCACCATACTCCATTTTGGGGAGTCATAAATACAACCATTGCAATGTCATAGTTGTCTATGAAGAGTTTAGGAATAATTTTTTTTTTTTAAAAGAAGCTATTAGCATAAACATTCAAAGAAACTTGGAAATTTAAATCTTTCATTACCAATTAGTCAAAAAAGAGTTTGTTTTAAAAGAAGTCTAAATAGCTACACTAAGTTTTCCTTAAATTATTTTAATAATTCTTGTTGTGGGTTGTGTGTGTGTGTGGAAACAATTATCATGTTAGCACATGATTCATAGCATACATGTTTGCAAATACCTTCAATACTAATATGTTATTTCTTCCGTATGAGGTTTAACATTCCAGACTAAGTGTTTAAGAATATATAAAAGAAGTAATAGGAAAAACATATGTTCACACACCTTGCTTTGCATAACAATTTATTAAAGTAAAAGAAATATAAGCAAACAAGATCAATCTGGCTAGTGCTAATTATTATTTGGTGTGTAACAGTCAACCACAGGAAAAAATATTTGAATATTTAGACTGGCAGTTTTAATGCTGCAAGATAGATATTTAGTGGGAAAAACACCTGTTGCTAATGTTTTCAATTAACTAACTTTACAGTAGATCTTTATGAGGCCAAACATCACACCTCTATATTGCCTTATGCGTCCTTAACACCACAAGACCAAAGATAGCCAACATTAACTTTGATTTACAGATTCTTCTATAATGCTTCATATAGACATTTTTCAACCTTCCTTTCTTACTTCTCCTACTCCCATGCTTCCCTTCTCCCATCGTAGCTTCCTATCCTCTGTCTTTCTCACCTGCTTCCCTCCTTCCCACCTTCCATCATCTCACCTTCTTTTCTTTTCTTCCCTCCTTTTTGTTTTAAGTATACCATCCAGGGCAAGTTAAACTTTTTAGATTTATACCTTAAAGATAAAACAATGCTTCATGTCACTTACTACCTCATAAAAAATAAACTCTTTTTTACTTTTTTATATCAAAAGGAACTATATTTACATCATAGACCCATATGCTATGGATAGTTCGTTGTTAGAAGCAGACAATGTGGGATTATTTCCCTCCCAAAATCATTTATAAGTCATTGTAATCCAAAAAGTTGTCTTGTGTTTCTTTTAAATTCATCAAAGTGTTGCTGTCACAGAGGTGGGGAATATTTTTTCTGTCAAGGGCCATTTGGATATTTATAAAATCATTACCCAGCCATACAAAATTATCAACTTAAAAATTAGCTATAAAAAAAGCTCCTAGATTTATTGAATTTTGAGCCCCACCTGTGGTTGCCTTGGCAGGGCCAGACCAAATGATTCTGTGGGGAGTATACGGCCCAGGGGCCATACGTTCCCCACCCCTGGAGGGTGTAATCTTTTGGTGAACATATAAATGGCTTTAATGCTGTATTGCACCTAAGGATCATATTCCATAATTTTTGTGTGAAATAAGGGTTATAAACACTGTAATGCCAGGACAGTCCCTCTGATAACCAAGACAGCTACTAAGTGACTAATGAAGGAGGAGTGTACACAGTGTGAAGATGCTGGCCAACGGGATTAGATGAGACGGAGAAAGAAAGCATGAGATTTCATCACAATACTCAGAAAGGCAGGCAATTTAAATGTGAATTTTTTATTTATTTCTGGAATCTTCTATTTAATATTTCCTGACTGCACTTGACCCTGTGTAATCAAAACTGCAGATAAAAGGAAACTATTGTAGTGTTAAATTTTTTATTTCAATCATTAATCCTTTCATCCTTATGCTTTAAGATTCATTCCTTTATCTTTTTTTTTTTCCCTTGAAGAACTTACTTTATTTAGTCTTTAAAGGTAAGTCTGTTAGAGACAAATACTTTTTGTCTTGGTCTTTCTTCCTCTTTTTTCCTGAGCAATAATTTTTCCAGATAAAGAATTCATAGTTGACAGTTATTTTCTTTCAAACTTGAAAAATATTGAGCTCCTTTCTTCTGGCCTCTATGGTTTTAGATAAGAAATATGATAGATTACCTAGACATCATTTTTCTCTGGCAGCTTTTAAGAGGTTTTTTTTTTTCCCTTTCTTTATCTTTAGTCTTCAAACTTTAATTACAATGTCGTTATGTATATTTATTTGGGTTTAATCTGTTTGGAGTTTACTCAGTTTCTTAAATCTGAATGTTATGTCTTTTGCCAGATTTGGGAAATTTTCAGTCATTATTTCTTCAAATACTCATTTGGCCCTACTCTCTTTCTAGGACTCCGATAACACAAATGTTAGATCTTTCATTATTGTAACACAGGTCCTGAGGCTCTGATCATGTCTTTTCAGTTATTTAATTTCTGTCATTTAAATTTAGAAATTATATTGCTCTATACTCATATTTACTGATGTGATCCTTTGTCATCTCCATATACTATTGAGAACATCTAGTGAGGGTTTTTTGGGTTTTCTTTTTAATTTCTGTTATTGTATTTTTTCAATTATATAGTTTCCAATTGGTTCTTTTTTATAATTTTTACTTCTTTTCTGAGTTTTCTTATTTTTCATTTGTTTCAAGACACTTTGTAATTGATTGCTGAAGCATTTTTATGCTAGCGCCTCTAAAATGCTTGTCAGATCGTTCCAACCTCTGATCGGCATCAGTATTGGTATCAGTTGAAAGTCTTATCACATTCAAGTTGTGATTTTCTTGGTTTTGTGTAACAGCTGTTTTTAATTGTATTCTGGACATTTTACCTATTATGTTGGGAGTCTGAGCCCTGCTCAAATGTCTTATTTTAGCAAACAGTCACCATGTTTAAGTTTAACACATGGATCTTGCCCTAGTTTTGTCGGCTGTGGTTCCAATGGCAGTTTACATTTCTGAGTCCTTGTGGTGCTTTTTTGGTCTGCTTGGTTTGTCTGGTGCTGTTGGGGCTCCTGCTTGTCTTTTCTGAGACTCTCTGGAAAGAGTTTTACTGAGCCAGGCAGCTGGGTATCTTTCTTAAGGGAAATATGTAGAATCTCCATACAGTTGTGGCTCCCTGATACCTTGCTTTGGTGTCTCTTGGCAGAGGAGGAAAGCTTGGATCCCCAGGGAAAAGCAGGCTTCCTAGATGTCCTAGATGAGGCTACCTGCTGTAGCTGGGTCTTTTCTGCTATCTCTGCCCTCTCATCTTGGTTTGTTATCTTATAGTGGAAATGGAGTCTCAAGCTTGAGAAGAAAGGGGTTGCCTCCCCTAGACACTTATTTCTAGCAGGGCTCCCAATCTTCCTGCTGGTAGTTAGTGAGGTAAGACCCATTTGACTTTGTCAGAGAAACTTCCAGTTGAGTTAGGGGAGGAATAAGTCTAATTGGGATGTTTTCTGTTGCTAGGTGTGGAGGAGGGAAAGATATCTGGTTGGCTTTTCTTTCTTGGATAGAGAATGAAGACACCCCGTTATGCTGTTCCTCTAACCCTGTGGTCCCAAACCAGTCACCTTTCACAGTTTTCCTTTGGTTGTCATTTGTGCCATTGGCAGGATTCATAGTTGTATTTTGTGGGGAAAACAAGAGAAAATAGGTCTATGTCACCTTGTCCATGACATTTTTTTTTAAATAGATTTCTCTTGAGAAGTTCTAGATTTCCAGAAAAATTGAATCTAAAGTACAGACACCCACATATCCCCCGTCATTCCCTATCGCTTCCCTCTGTTACTGACGTCTTGCATTGGTGCGGTACATTTGTACAGTTGATAAGCCAACACTGATACAGTGCTATTAAGGAAACTGGATCATTTACATTAGGGTTTACTCTGTGTTGTACAGATCATAAATTTTTGGCAAACATATAATGAGGTGTATCCAATTTTTTTATATCATACAGAATAACAGTTTCACTGCCCTGAAACTTCCCTGTGCTCTACCTATTCATCCCTTCCCCCTATGAACTTTCGGCAACCACTGATGTTTTACTACATCCATAATCTTGCTTCTTTCATAATCTCATATAGTTGGAATCCTATAGTCTGTAACCTTTTCCGATGGACTTTTTTAACTTTTCAACATGCATCTAAGTTTTCTCCACGTCTTTCCAAAGCTCAGTGACTCATTTCATTTTATTACTGAATAGTATTCCACTGGATGGATGTACCACAATTTGTCAATCTATTTTCCCAGTGAAGGACATCTTGGTTGCTTTCAGGCTTTGACAATTTTTAGTAAAGCTGTTATAAACATTCATGTGCAGGTTTTTGGGTTTTTTTTTGTAGACATAAGTTTTCAACTAATTTGGATGAATACTAAGGGCATGATGCTGGATCATATGGTAAAAGCATATTTAGTTTTATAAGAAACTGCCTAACTGTGATCTCAGTGGCAGTACCTTTCTCTAGTCCTTCTGACTGAGTTTCAGATATAAGAAATGAACAGAAAATATTGGCAAGGATTTCTAGGAAATAGTGATTCTGAAAGTTAAAATACACCTTTTCCCCCCGAAACTATCAATACTATTTAGAACCAGACTTTTGTCAATGACTAGAACAATAATAGAACATGAAGAATATAAGAGGAGCCTGGTAATGATGATATTATTGCAACAGTGAAAAACACTTTCCCTTCCATCCTCTGAGTTTTCAGCTGAGATCCCTGTAATAAGAGATGGATTAACAAGAGTAAAACAAGTCAAAGTTTATTACATTGATACCTCATGCATACGTGGGAGATAACCAGGGAAAAATGTGTAAATATCCAAGAGGGCTTAGAATTTACAGTTAATTATCATCTTAAAGAGAAAAGGGGAGGGGCAGGTAGATCTCTTAGAAAGAGTAATTGCTTTTTAGGAAGGTAAATGGGGCCTTTAGAAGAGTAGGTGGGAGGTATGATAGTTTGTGACAAAGTTTGTCTGGGTGTGGCATGGACTTCTGGTCTCTACCCTCATGACAGAAGGCAATCTTCTTAGGTGGATGGACCTCCCAGGGAGGAGCTCTGTGACAACTGAGTTCCTTTTGGAGGGTCTGTCCTTAGTCAGATAAAGGGAGTTCACATATAGCCTTTCCCTGCATTTGTTGTTTTTCAAATGACTTCAGTTCAAAATAATCAATGTACAAAAGTGACATATTTTGGGGTAGCATGTCTTGCTATCCTTCACGAGCATTATCAAGCCTCTGTACTTCAGCAATAACCATAAACTCAGCACGCATTACATAGTAGAAACTACCAATTGTCTACATCTTGCTTAATCCTCGGCATGCACACTTATGTGTAATAAATGCATCTAATATAATCTATATAAAATAAAATCCTCATAACAAAGGAGGCATTATTAGTCCATTTTAATAGTGAGGATCTTAAGAGAAAGTAGAAAATTTAGTTAATTTGCCCAAATCTACTAACGTAGTTTTAGAGCAAGGATTATAAACTTGAATCCTCCTTAGTCAATGAGTCAGTGACCCACTGAAGTACACTAGCATGGGGAAGACCTCACCCCCCAGAGGTAAATGAATGTGGGTACCAAGCAGGAAATCAACTGGAAGTCCTGTCCCACTGTGATTGTACCAAATTACTGGGACATGGGGGCAACGTTATAAGTGTTGCGACATATAGGAGCCTGGGCTTGCAGCAACATGTATGCCAGATATATTTTGATGTAACAATACTAATTGAACACCCCATTACCTATTGGGTATGGGCTTCCTTCAATGACTCAGGGCCAGAGTCGGTCAGAACCCACTCCAGAACATGGCAAGAGCAGCCAGCAATTAACATAAAGAAATGATTTATTTTAAACTTTATTCTATTTTTAAGATAATACATTAATGTAAAATATAACACTGAGCAATACCAATAGCTTGTTGTTTTAAAGTGATAAGTTTCCATATGTTTGGTTTATGGAAAATAAGCGGAGCCAATGTTCCAAGGGGGAAAATGCATGATTTCAGGGCTTTCACTCTTTTCATTTTGATTCATGAAGTCAGGTCTCATAGGTAAGTCATTGTTTATATAAACCAAAGAGAAAACATTGTAAGTAAGATTAAAAAGAACTGAAAAGTGCATCTGGAGCTAGCTTGCCCAAGACTATGCATTTTTGTTTTGAAAATGTATTAAGACTCCACAATTGTATACATTTCACAGTTCTTTTTATTTTATAAAATAGAAAATGATTACAATTTCATGTAATGTATTGTACAGGTTTAATAGGATTGCACTCTTGCCAAGTAGTGTAGTAACAAATAAATGCAATAGAAAATTGCTGACACAATAGGAAACTGCTAGTTCAACAGAAATGCTTTCTGTAAATAAATCTAACGTAATTTCCCTATACATCTTGACTACTGCTTTCAACTCTACTCACAGGAGAGCAGTTACATAATGCCGGCAAGAGTTTGCATTTTGCCTTTTCCATGCCTTTATGGCACAGCAGTTCAGGCATGTTGGTTACATATATGGAAAAACTCACCAAAGGAAACTGAGACACAGTGCCGACTCTAGACTTGGGCATCTTCCCAAAAAGCTTTTTGCCAGAAAGCTACAGGTGCAACAAACACCTGTACTGAAGACAGCACCAGAAATGGACAGTGGTTCCTGATTCCACTTCCATTCTAGTTGTGGTATAGACAAGTGGATTTCGATGTAGCACTCTTTTTCTGTATTAACAGTTCACCCGCATTCAAACAGATAAGTGTTACATATTCCTAAAAGTCATAAAGCGTAAAAAGTAAGTATAGTATTTAACAAAAGCGATGACAAATAAACAACAGTATCAATAACTAAGATTATTTTAAATATGTTTTTAGTTTTATTCAATCACTGATGCCAAATGGACTAAGGAGGAGTTTGGACATTAGAAAAAAAATGAATATACCCATTCTTTTTGTATTGAAACATAAAGATTATGGGCAGTTGCATGACCCACCTTCCTAGCAGCTTTGGAAAAACATTCCTCAGTAACTGAATATGAGAAGAGCAATGCAAGAATTTGGAAGAAGTTTTCGGATGGAATAAGTACCAATACTTGGAAATCAAGCAGAGAACTAAAAATAATAGTACACAATCACTTATGAAATATCAATCATTAAACACATTTACTGAGTGGCCATTATGTGTTTGATGTTGTACTAGTTGCTGGCTTACAAAGGTGAGTATATCTGGTTCTTGATATAAAGCTTCATTGAGTAAAAGAGATGGGCTTAATAGGAGAGGTAAGAAGTTATTCACAAATAATTACAATATAATGGGTTAACCATGATCATTCAAGTACATGAAAGGCATTGTGGGAAATGTCAATTGGGCCACCTGATCCCGCTGGGAAGAAGAGGGGGAAAGGAGGATATTCCTAGGAGAGGAAACCATGTGAAGGAAGACAATTGACAGGAAACCATGTGAAGGAAGACAGTTGGCAAGAGAGCATGCCTGAGGAACTGAAAGGCCTTGGAGCCAGGAGAAGAGGTTTTTATTTTATCTTGAAGGCAAGGAGCACGTGTCATATTTGCATTTTAGAAAGAATATGCTTTCTGCAGTGTAGCAAACGGAAGGCGGGAAGCAATCTGGAGTCTATTGTAGTAACCCAGGCAGACAATGAGGAGGGGCTGAACAAATAGCAGTGAACATGAGGAGAAGACAGCACCAAGACAAAAACATATGTTACCCTTGTGAGGGAAGGAAAAAAGAGAGGTAACCCCACCCCACCCCAGGTTCTGGCTTGGGCAGAATGCTGAAGGTATGTGATGTTCATTGAGATAGAGGAGCTCAAATGAGTGATGTGAAGGTGGAAGCTGATGAGCTCAGCTAAGGAGAGGTGCCTTCAAGAGTCACCAAGATGGGGATTTTCAGAAAACAAAGTACATGCTTGAAGTTCCATAACAATACATGGAAGGCAATGTGGCTTCCAAAGACTTTCTGGAGTATCCCAGAGGTTGAACTGCTTTTTCAAGCATGTCTATTTCTCATGCAAAGTTCTAGTCTACACCCATCTTTCCACCCTCTTAGCACTTGCTAGGTCATCAGAAGAGCTTTTCAACAAATGTTTTAATTGTTGCTCTGATGGAGCTCCTATTTCAAAGACATTCCTCAGAAGTCTAAGGAATGAAAAAGTGGAGCTACTTAAAGTCTATACAGGAAATATTCCCAAGAAGAAATCAGAATCCTAAAGTCCATTTCTGAGGAGTTGGTAATTAACAAAATCATAAGCCTAACCAACTCCTGGTAAATGGATAGTTGATTACATTTCCTTTGAAAGGTTTACACTTTGGTATTAACCCTACTTGTTTCTATATGTTTTTATTGATTTCAGAGAGAGGGAGGAGGAGATGGAAACATCAATGATGAGAGAAAGTCATTGATCAGCTGTCTCCTGCAGGCCCCCTACTGGGGATCAACCCTGAAACCCAGGCATGTGCCCTCACCAGGAATCGAACCGTGACTTTCTCGTTCATAGGTCAACCCTCAACCACTGAGCCACGCTGGAAAGGCAGCCCTACTTGTTTCTTAAAACTATGGTACCAAGAATTATATTAACATATGTAAAGGAGAAAAAGGAGTATCAATAGAAGAAAGAATAACATGTGAAAAAACATTAGTGGGCATCCAAATTGTGCTCATTAAGTTTTCGTATTCCTGTCCCATTGTTGAGTTCTCTACGCCCTACAAATAGAAAATCATTTTAAGTTGTTTGAACTGCAGGGCTTTTCAATAGCTCATTCATGCATTGTCTCTAAAAACACAGCAAAAAAAAATTGACTTTGATTTAGCCTCTACAGGAGCAAGGCCATAGGCCTATTATTGCTTATATATCTTCTCTTTGCTTCAATCTTCCGTGCATATTGGTTGGTTAGAATACTTCATGTAAGTTCTACTTTTCTGATTTTACAAACCAAATAGAGTACATTGCTCAAAAACAGCATCTTGTTGAGATTTTACTTATAGGACTGTTAAGTTAAAATGTAACTGAGTCAAATTACAGGAGGTGAGTATTGCTACTTTGCCCATTAATGTATTCATTCAACAAGCACTCACTGAATTTTGATATGGCAATTGTGGTGGTTATTGATATTAAGATGAAACCGTTGTGCCCAAGAAGTTCTCAACCTAAGATCGAGACAAATCCACAAAGAATACGTGTTAAAATATAACAATTTTTTTTCCTTGGGCTATCTTGTAAACATCAAAGAGAAATGGATTCAACCAAAGTGTGTTTGGTAGATTAGCTTTTCTAAATGCAGCCTAATTCCTTAGAAATTATTCAAGTTGTTGCACACATCAGTACTTTGTTCCTTGTATATTGCTGAGTAGTATTCCATGGTATGGATGTACCAGAGATATATGTTCCATTGTAAAACATTTGGGTTGCTTTTATTTTGTGGCCAATATAAACAGAGTTGCTACAAACCTTTGTGCACAGGTTTTTATGTGAACATAATCTTCAGTTCTCTGGGATAAATATCAACCGTGTATTAATGGGTACACATATGTAAAATGTTAAATATATAACATTAAATTTTACTTCTACCATTTTATTTTTTTATAGCTACTAAAGAAACTTAATTTTTCTTGTACAATTTTTAAGTCTGCATTTTGATGGTTACATTCTCACAATCTAGTTTAACATGTTACTCTTCATTCTATATTTCCTTTAAATTAGTTATTATGTCCATAGTTAATCTTATACAATTTGATTTATTTGGGGGGGTAGGACAAGAATACCTTGTAGGGGCTGTCATGTTCTTCAACAAGAGGCATGTAATGTCTGACTGACTGTTTTCATGTTTCTGTTGCTGGTGGATCTGAGGTTCTTGTGGTGTCATGAGGAAAAGCATTTCCAGGGACCCACAAGAGAAGATGAGGTCTGGTGGCAAGCTTTATTTGGGAAGCAAAAGTAAGGAGTTTCCCAGTGTCACATCTCTATCTGTCTTACTATGGAAAATCAGAGTGAGAAATAGAGTCCATGTTCATAGATCCTGGGCCATATTAAAGCTTGGTCCCAGTCCAGCACCTGGCTAGCTTAGCTCCTGTTCTGGGCTGCAATCCATTGCTTTGCTGCTGTACCCAGGCTCCTCCCTGGAGCCTGCATTTGAAGTCTGCATGGCCATTGGCCACAGGGCTGCTAGGACCACATGGCTACCATGGAGAGAATTAAAGGTGAGTGTGGGTCACCAAGGGGGAGAAAGAAAGCGTTTTGTTCACCATGCATTATGTATCCTTGGGCTTGGGAAGAAACGGATGCTTTTTTCAAAATAACCAATCAACTTCCCAAGTTTTCCAGAGGTTGCATTGGCTCCACCTCCTAGGCATCGATCTTTTTTCCCAGGTTAGACTCATGGTCCTCTATGGTTAAGCACCTTTTCCTGTGCCATTTTAACTTCATTGCACATGTGCTTACCTCCCCTTTGTTCTATCCCTTCCTCCAGTGATCTGCAGGGGGAATGGACTTGTAATTTCCTGGGAGGAGTGTGAGGCTGTAGCTCCCTGGTAAAGTAAACAGGCCTCTGTTTCCCAGCTGAATATGCTCAACAATATGTGGTTCCCCTCAATCTCTTCCCTTTAATAACTAGCTAACAATGGTAACATTGCCAGTGTTGACGTTCATGCCTAGATCCTTAATTCACTAGTGGTTGCAAAAGGGTAATATTATAATTATATCTAAGAATAATTGAATATCAGTCCCAATTAATTACCCTTCCCTGTATCCAGATTTTATCTTTGCCTTGGCATCTCAAAGGCTGAGGGCAGTTCCTGTCTCTTGACCTTGACCTTGACCTTGTTACTTGCTTTGGCTAATAGTGGGTGAGTGGAATTGACAGCATGCCAATTCCATGCCTAGGTTTTAAGAGCCTCCTTTGTTTCCGTTTTCCATCTTATGCTTCAGCCATCACCATGAGAAGAGCTTCCCCTGTATGTACACCTGAGGAACAGCCATGGCCAGCTAGACCTGCAGCTTGAAGGCGAGCTCTCCCCTGAGTCCAACTTAGGCCAGCCAACAGTTAGCTGATCCACAGATTCGTGAGAATAAATGATTGTTATTTTAAGATTTTGGAGATTTGAGGAGATGTTTTATTATGCTTCCTGATTATGGTGTTAGCTAACTGAAATCACTTTCTTTGCTGGGGGTCTTTTACACACAGATATTTTTGACCACCTTTTATTTGATTTCCCAATGGATATAATTTGTAAAGGAAATGCAAAATAAATTCTTGATTTTATCTCTTTATTTACTCTTTTTAAAATAATTAATATACTCATATTTTCTAAAGTGACACATTAGTATTTTTGTTTGCTTGTGTGCGTGGGCATGTGTGTCCTCATGCATGTGTATGTGTGATTATAAACTCATGTATTTAACATATTTGATGTGTTTCTAGCTAGTGCTGTTACTATCCTGATTGGTGCTTAATTTGTCCAATTTTTGGCCAGTAAAATCCTTCCCAAGTAGAATCCCTCATGCTTTTCATAATTTCTAAAGACTTTCTTGTTAAATGGAATGATAACATACCCCAGGCTCCTCAACTTACACATTTTCTGCCCCAGACTTGCAATCAACCATTTCTCCAAGAAGTGCGTGTGAAACGGGCACTGGGGAGGAGATGTGGATTGCTACTGAATTGCTTGGTCATTGTTTCTAGTCATTTTCAGTGAAGGAAACACCTTAAAAATCTGAATTTAAATTTGAATTTGAAAACATGTGTGTGCGAATATACACACATATGTCAACTTTGAATTCTAAATTCTAAATTCCTTCCTTGCTTTTAAGAGAAATATCGTGTTTTCATATTGATACTTCCATTTATAATTCAGGATGATAGCATGTTTTATAACCTCTTCTGTCTTAAAACTGTAGCTTCTTGTTCCCTCACCATATTGACTCTAAATATACCAAAAATGACAGAATTATATTATTACATAAAATATTCTCAAAATAAGATGCCAGTGCTATCAACCATGATATGATTATTAAAAACAGCTAAAATAAGTTTGCATATAATTCTCCCATTTCCCCCATATTGTTTACAGTTACACGTATATATATATAGCTCTTAGTTATAATCTCTATCTTATAAATCTCAAAACTATAGTTTTGATTCTACAAATAAGCATATAATTAACATTTACACCTAGTATTTATGTTCATGTTTCTACATTCATTTTGGTTGTCTGAAACCAAATGATTCCCAAGGAATAGCTCATGAAAACTATTTTTTGATGTTTTTCACGTGATGTCAATTTGTTTGTGGTCTGTATATATCTGAACATTAAATCTTTTATTCACATGTTCTATTCTTGGTTATTTTATAATTAATATTATTCTGTCTTCTGGAAAAACTGACAGAAAGCATGATAACTGATTTTCTTTCTTATAAGTCACTGAAGATTCAATTTATTTTCTTTTTCTTTAATGTCCAATGATTTTATAAATCCAATAATTTTACTAGACTACACGTCAGTTCTGGTCATTATGGATTTCTTTTTCCAGGAATGCATTATGCCTTTACGATATATTGTTTTTAATATTTTTATTTTCAGAAAAGTTCACTAGAATTGTGATTTTTATAATTGTTATATTTCCCGGCTTGGGTTTATTTCTTTATTTTTAGGGATTTTCATTACCTGTTTGTTAGGATCTTGATTGCCTAGATTCTGTCTCACTGTTTCTTCAGCCTTTTTAATCTTTGTTCATTTTTATTTTAAATATTTTTCTCCTTTTATCTTCTATACCTTGAGATATTAACTACTGAGGTGTTTTTTTCACTTTGCGAGCTTTTTGGTTTAGTGTTCATTTCTGAAATAACACATTTTTAATGCTTTTTGGAGATTTTTCAAATCATATCTGAGCTTTTTAAAAGGTCTTATTTGTGATATTATTTCATAGATTCTATCACTTTCTTAAGAATTTTTAGTTTTTAGGTCTTTTAAAAGATATTTGGTAATAGTTTTTTCTGTTTTATAGGCATCCCTTTCTAGGAGACATTCATTGTCTGTAAGAATTTATTTCTCTGTCTAATCTCTTTCTCCCTAAGATAATATTGTATGGGTTGATCTTAATTCTTTTATAATACTTCTTTTTAAATAAAATTTATTTTTCTTAACTTTTAGAAGGAAATTTTATTTTAAGGTAGCTTTCCTAACTTCTAGGAAACTTCTAGGACACTCTGACACCCTCTCTTCTGTTCTTGTGAAATATTAAAAAAAAACAACTATGACTCCTTACTTTTTAAGATCTCCTTGGCCTGTTCTCCCTCCCCACCCACTCATAAACATGCACAATTGTATTTAAATGTTTTTTTTCTTTATTTCTATTGTCCTTGACCTGTCATATTTCAATTTGATCTCAAGCAGTTTCTCCTCCATGTGAGATCTATTTCCAGGAAGGGAATTTTGGCTGGTTAGCAGTGAGGGTTCCCAGAGCCCATTCAGCGCAGTGTGCTCATAACATTTCAGATCAACAATATTCATCCTCCGTGGAGTGTGTGTCCATCCCATGCCCGCAGCTATTCTCAGATTGCTTCACCGAGGTTTTTCATGAGTACCTGTGGTTTTCTCTAAATTCTCAGGTCCTAAAGACATCCTACTGCTTTCTATAGCTTCTTTTGCATGGATACTGAAAACAGATTACATAGCTGTCTGTTGTTTCATCAGCACTCACTGTATTTTGTTGTTAATGGGAAATGAAATCACAAAATAAGAAGTGACTGAGACTGCAGTTGAAACACAATGTTAGAAAAGCATCAACAATATCTCGCTGTAGGGACACATTGGGTTTGAGACTCCCTCAAATCCATGAAGCATTTAATTGTGTATTTAGTTTTTTAAACAAAAATTTTATTTTCAGTTGACACTGGGACCAAATTTAGAATAGATTCCTTAGCAATTTTTCTTAGATTATCACACATTATACAGCTGGCAGTTTCACCAAATGATAGTTATCTCTTTTTAATGTTTGCCTTTTCAGGGTTTTTTAAATAATAATTCTCAAAGGTCATGCCAGTCATTCCCCTTTATGTCCATATGCACTCTGACTAAATCTATTGACTCATTCACAATTATATTCTCAATGTAAATAATTGCTTTTTGTGCTAGCAAAGTACCTTAAAGTTAGATTTTCCCTCTTTTTACATGAATGGCACTTAATACCTTGACAATACTGGGGGAAAAGTTGCCATGTAATTGATCTCTACAGTTATACTTCTTTACTTTAGTACAAAATATGTCTTTTTGGTCTTGTTTAAAAGAGTTTAGGAATACTGGAAAACCATGATAAAACCCACTGCACATAGTACTTTTATGAGGACCTGATAAGGAATATTAAATTGAATTTTATTTATAATTCCTTTTGACTATATATGTATAGCATCTTGAAAGCATAGGATATACAAACCTAGCTATTTCAGGCATCTAGGAATGAAATGAAGAAATGGCAAGTATGTGGAAATCATACCTCACTCCTCCCTGCTGCGTCCAAATAGCAGGCAATGCTATTTATTCATTGTTTTCTGCTCAATCTAGATGTGACCTCCGAATCTACCTTAACACCACATCCTAGGCACCATGCATTTGAGTTAGGCCGGGAATTCTAATCTATTTGTCACTCCTGTAACCATTCAGAGGCATACTCTTCTGCTGGCTGTGTGGCTGGTGGGCCAGCCCAGCCTGGTGGAAGCTCTGAGCCGCAGGCCTCTGTTCCTGGCACCTGCAGGCTTGTTAGGCAGCCCAGCCTGCTATCTTCCCCCATTACTCTGAGAGAGCACTTGAATGACAGGCACAGAGCCAGTGTTTACCCTGTGGGGCTCCTGACACACACGATGTCTGTCAACACTCCCTATCACTAGCCTGCTTATGCAGACTTTTTTTTTTTTTGCCAGATGTATTCATCACCAGGCTGCAGACACCTAGTTAATCCATTTAGAACCTATCAGCTCTGTTCATCGGCTCATAAACCTATTACCTTGGAGGCTCGGTGCTGAGGGACACAGGTGCCAGGCCAGTGCACAAAACCCAATTGAGTTATGCAGCAGGCAGTGAGGGGCTCCTAATCACGATTCTGGTTGCATGGGGAATTGCCCGTGTTATGTGGGAGCAGCCACTTTATTAAATATCGATTTAAATCACGGCCTTTAATCAAATCTGATAGAGGACCTCTTTCACCTTCGCCCCTCTTCGGCTCCTCCGCTCCCCCTCCCTTTCCAATCAGCGTCTGGTGACACGGGAGCCCAGGAATGAATGGTTAGCCAGCCCTTCACCAGCACCCCCTTTCCGACAGTAATGAGGCATTTGTGATAATCGAGTGATGAAATGTAAATGGGCAGTAATGAGCACAATTACGTCCGCTGGGGACCCATCGACGTGGCTTCTTTCCTCACAGATAGATGAGCTGGCTGTGTCGCTGCGCACTGCCAACTCCACCCGGAGGCAGGGCCTGGGGCAGGGCGCCCGGGAGGGCGCAGGGCGCGGGAGGGCAGGGCCTGGGGCAGGGCGCCCGGGAGGGCGCAGGGCGCGGGAGGGCAGGGCCTGGGGCAGGGCGCGCCGGGGAAGGGCGCAGGGCGCGGGAGGGCAGGGCGCCCAGAGAGGGCGCAGGGCGCGGGAGGGCAGGGCCTGGGGCAGGGTGCGCTGGGGAAGGGCGCAGGGCGCGCGGCTCTCCGTGGTCAGACGCAGAGCTTGGGCTGCTTTGGCGGTCAGCACGGCAGCCTGGACAGTCATCACCTGTCCCCACCCCGCGCCCCTCCCGCCCCCCGGGGGATGCGCCGGGGCTGCGCTGGCTGCCGTGCCGGGGAGCCGCCCCTCCAAGGAGCCGGCGCGACCCCGGCGCCCGCCGCCCTGGAGAGCTGGGCGCAGGGACTGCGGCCCCAGGCCCGCGAGCGGAGACGAGAGCCAAGGACGGGAGTCGTGCCGGGGCCGCCGACCCGCCGCCGTCCGTCCCACGCGCGTCGGGAGGTCGCGGGGCCCGCGGGCACCTCCAGGCCGCCGGCTCGGCGCGTCCGCTCTGGCTCCGCGGGGCCCACGCGACCTGGCGGCCTGCGGGCGGCTCCGCAACGCGCCCGACGCTCCGCCGCGCCCAGGCCTGAGGGTGCGGGGAGGGGTTTGCGGCTCTCACCATTTAAAATTCATTGGAGAAAGAAACAGCCTGCCGGCGACACAGGAAACGGCTTATCAGCGTGTTTTAAGAGCTCACATGAAATGAATACTGTTCGCTAAGGCGACTGCGTGACGACATGTAGTCACACGCAAGTTACATGTGCGTGTGCGCTGCTCTGTGTGTAAACGAGTGAAGTGTAGGTGCAGTGTCAGGGCGCAGGGTGAGACTACAGAGACTGATTTAAATGGTTTTAGTGAAAAGCCTGCTAACATGATTTCGCATTAGAAGTTTCCAAACTCACAAAAAGTTATCGTTTTGAGAGTGTGGTCCCGCTTTTGGACTAGAGAAGCCCCATGTCTCTCTGATCTTGTCCTTTCAACTCTCATCCTTAAATAACTGTTTAGCCAGTCTTGGCAAATTTTAATAAAATATTAGACCAAGTTCTGTCAGTAGGCCTTGCTGTTAAATACACATGACTACCGATCAATATGGGGAATAAATATATGGCTTAATAACTTTCATTTGCCCAAAGACAATGTAACAACTTTGGCCACTTTTTTCAATTTTCCAAATACTTATTTGAAGGAACTTTTTTGTTGTTGTTGTTCCTTATTAATTTTAAATAGTGCTCAGTTTGTGGAAAGCTAAGGTTTATGACGGCTTCATCTTTATATTCCTTTTTTAAAAATATGTTTGGTCTTTTTAAACTGATTTCAGAGAGAGGAAGGGAGAGAGAGAGAGAAACATCAATGACGAGAGAGTCATTGATCAGTTGCCTCCTGCATGTCTCCTACTGGGGATCAAGCCTGCAACCCGGGCACGTGCCTCGACTGGGAATCTAAACCAGGATCTCCTGGTTCATAGGTCGACCCTCAACCACTGAACCACCCGGCTGGGCTCATCTTCATATTCTTAAATATATTTGGAAATTTTGGCAAAGTGGTTCACTCAGGATAATTGATGAATAGCCTTTTGGTTAACTGTTGAAAACTGCCAATCTGATCCAATTAAAAAACAAACAACTAATGCCATCCACTAATTTAGTGTAGAAAGGCAGGATCTCAAAATCCTTGCCCTGGTACACTCAGGAATCTCCATCTTAAGACTAAGGTGTGAACTGACATTTACTGACTCTGATTATGATACAAGGAATAAGGTGGATGAAGGCATAAGGCGAATAGATGGTGATGGAAAAAAGTAAATAAAATTAAATTAAAATTAAATAAAAAGAAACGTGTTATTTCAGCCCCCCCCCCCCCCCAAAACAACAACAACAACACATCAATATGGAATAAAGCATTCTCCGTATGACTGGCCTTTCTCTAGCAATCCTACTTCTTGAGCTCCACAATTATCCTCTGAGTGGGGGAAATGTAGCAGTTCCCAGCAACACGCCGTGTGACATCACAGCATCAGGCCTTTGCTATGTGGACATTTCCATCACAAGGACTTGAGTCCCTTCTGCTCTTTGCCTTGTCTTACTTTGTCATCACTGAACTTACATGTCCCTTCCTCTCTAGAAAACCTTCCCAAGTTCCCAAGAAGGAATATTTTGTCCATCCATGACTTCATTTGTTTCTTAGTTCTATTTTCCATATTATATTCATAAAACGTCCATGAGATCAAAGCGTTCAAAGCTGAATTTTTAGGAAAGTATGTGTCACCTGAATTTTGTTGCCAGGAGCATAGTAGTTTCTCAATATTTGTTAGCTAGAAATGTAGAGATTTTAACCCACCTCCTTGACTTGGTAAGTATTCAAATATAAACCTAATTGCCTCTTAAGTCTTATCTTCTTATGGTTTAATGTTCTATCTATTTTTCCTTACAAAGCATGGTCAGAAAATGCTCAGTATATGGAAGGTTGTGTGAAGTTGTGAGTGTGTTAATAAAGCCTCAAAATAATCCTTTTTTCCTTTCTGGTGACTCAAACTGGATCTGCCCAATATGTTTGTTTTCTTGAGCATCTGACATAAGCATAGTTCTAACTCAGTCAAAGAAAGCTTTATTTGTAGTTTTTTGTTTTTTTCCCCCCAAAATCAGTTTGCATTTATAAAGAATGTAAAACATGCACCAATGATAACACAAGGAGAATGGCTGACCTACTTAGGAAAGCAAGCTGTTTTAAACAATATGGAACCATGTATTTGAATTGAAAATTGCATGACAATAAACCCTTTTAGACGTATGAATTGGAATAGATCCTCTCTTTAGCAAAAAAAGGACGACTACTTGGTGACATTATTTAAGCTGGTTAAAAATCCCATAATAGATGTTCCTCTAATTCAGACTGCTGTTGCCCACAATTCATTCCTAACCAGAGATGGAAAGTACTCATGTTAACTATTTCTTTTTTCATTTTTCATGACCTTTTCCTTCACATGGACTTTTAGAGTATTGTGTTTCACTAATGCTTAGTAGCTCTACCATATAAGAACAAAGGAAAAACTTAAACCAGCCAATTTCCTTAATCTGGAGATTGGGGGAAGAAATGTATAATTTTAAAAAGTTTGAGAGAATTAGATGAAAATTTGGAAATTATAACTTTCAGCCACCCCATTATTTTGAGCTGGATACACACACACACACACGTACGTATATATATGTGTATATATATATATATATATATATATATATTTAATTTTGAAGTATGCTTAATTTTAAATGCACATATACCATTTTATCATTCTTTATTCACTATTTTGTAAGAAGCTGTTAACAGTAAGCCTAAAGGCCATACTTAAGCTATCACTCTGAACAAATATAGAGAAGCTCATCTGAGTCCTTTAGAAATAACGTTGGTCTGTTGTATATGGCACCTATCAACAATTTATTTCACTTTTTCCCCATCATATAACCCATCCTGAAGTTATTCATGGATGCCGTTAGAGGAGCTTATTTTCCCCCTGACAAAAATGGGCCATTTTTTCCTGTTTAGCGAAATCTGGAACACTGATCATTACAGTGCTTTTGGCAGCTAATTTGAACATCAGTGACTCAACTTGGAGAAGAATCTTTTTTCTGCCCTAAAGAATCTCTGAGTTTTCAGACTCCAGTAATTGAAAAATCCCCAAACACTCACTCACAGAGGAGATACACATTACTGCAGGAACAGTCTACAAATTGTAAAGTATTCAATTTACATCCCGGCACCTCGGGGCACTGCTGAAGAATTTATATCTTTGGGAACCTTTGAACTAACAAAAGATAACACTTCACAGGAAAGTCGACTTGCATAAAAGTTTTTAACTCCCTTCTTTCCTGTTAGAAAGGAACCACTTCCTTCCCTCGTGACTGACTGGGAAGAGTTTACATTCACCAACCAAGAAGCAACCCATGAAAACGGGGAGACAGAAAAATGACAGAGAAAGAAATTAAAAAAAACACACAAACAAACCAGGAGCATATTTTTTTTGTCAAAAACTGATGCCTGAATGTATGTTAATTATTCCTGAGCCACTGTGGCATAGTTATTTTAACTATTTTAAGATAACAAAACAAAGTTTTATCTTTATGATTTTCTTTCCCTTTGAGTTTGAAAAGAAATGATGAAGGTGGTGATTTTTTTTCTTTTTGGGGTTTTTACCTAGGTACATCATTTTTTGATTAATAAATGTATCAGGTATTTTTGATATTTTTAAAGAAATTTAAAAACAAATGCTTTTATTGAAGCATTAAAATTTGGAGCATTCATGAAAACAACCCTTGTCAGAGGTTCAGATTAACAAATACAATGTCTTCTCCTTGCTAATTACCAGCTGTACTTCCACAGCCAACGAACCTGAAATGATGCATTTAATGTAAAAAATATGGTTCTATAGTATTTGGTTCTCCTGTTTTCCAACTCTTGTAAATGAAGCAGTAAGAAATTTTCAATGGATTAAATCAGATTTATATTTTCTAAGCAGAAAAGGATCATTCTCTGCCCCTTCTTCTGACTTGATGATCAAAGATAATTTTTTAGAGTAATTACTAATCTTCTGACATCTGTGGCTGAGGCCAATTTTGGCATTTGCCTCAAAAAATAGAAAAAGCAAAGAAAACTTCCTTTAGGAAACCCTTCTCAATGATTTAATTAGCATATTCATTTACCAATGCTATAGTAACAATAATGAAACATTTTAAATGCAATAATTTGATAAGCTTTTTGTTAGGTCAAAAATCGATCAATGTTTCTGTTAACTAATAACCTAGGAACCAGCAATCTCATAAAACTGGTTTACTCAGCCCAGAAAATTAGGCAATCCATCATGGCTGATTTGCTCACATTTCCCCTGCAAATAAGTGAGATGGAAACTTTAAAACCAATAAGATAATGCACTTTACAAATTCAACTGAGAGAGATGGATAAACTAAGATGCCAGTGGCATCAGTTACAAAAAATCTGTCGTGTTTCCAATTATTTGAGCAGATTTTTGTATCCCAATTTGCTGCTCGTCTGGCTGCATCTAGCCCCCTCCTCTTGTTTTCTCAAACCAAACCATCAGGTCTTAAATCAGAACAAGCTCATCATATCATTCTATGAAAGGCCAACAGGGGATAAAGGACACCAGATGTTATATGAGTTTTCTTTTAGGCTTTCATTTCAGCCTTCCTGCATTCCCCATGCTGCTTTTTACTTGTCAGAAATGAAAATGTGCTTTGATAGATAACAGCCCTATTTTCTTCGCTGACTGAGCTTAGAGAATACCATTAAGTATTGATATCTAGGGTGTTTAACTAGGGAATGCAATCACAGCAGTCCCAAAATTGGGGTTCTGTTGCATTATTTTACATGCCAAGAGTTTCTAAAGACTCCAAATTAATTTTGTTTTCCTTAGGAGAAAAAATGTCATAGAGTTTAGTTGTGAGAGACTGTAGAAAGGGGAACAAAAGCTTGTCTTTAGCTGTATCTCTACTTTCTCCTGCAGATTTCAGTGGATGTTCAGGAGTCCAAATAGCCCTGGGGAGCCCTGCAGAGTTGCATTTTTGAGATGGAGTTGTGACTTCCAGCTTGCTAAAGCAAACTATTGAACTTCGTTGTACTTTGAAAGCTTAGCATTTTTACAAGGTGGGTTTTATTAACAAAGAAGAGAGAAAACAAGGGTCTTCGATCATCTGCAGTCATAGATACAATCTCATCATGCTTGATAACGGTAACAACACTTAGACACCTGGCAAACTGGGGCAACTTGATTTGATCACAAAGGGGTTCAAGGTCAGTCTATATTAGCCTATCCTAATGAAAATAACATAGCCACATTATTCAACTTGATTCAAGAGATGAGATCATTCTCCTCTGGTTTCCACTAAAATGATATTTAAAAAAAATACTATCATAGCCTTTGCAGTGTGTGTTATAATGGGATTATGCACTAATCCTGCTTGTAGCTCCTGGACCACTAGTGCCTGGTGCATGCTTTGCCTGAGAGACAGACAAATAGAAGTGAAGTTAAATGAGAAGACGTGTTTACTTCTGGTAGCCTTAGGTCATATAGATGGAAGAAAAACCTTGAATCATGTTTTATGAGAAAAACCTGCTGTTGTTAAATCTAAAGCAATGTCCTTAACTGGAGGTGATAATATCCTCTCCATCAAGAGACATTTAGCCATATCTCAAGACATTTTGATTGTCATGACTCAGGGGTTTGGGGATGTTCTTGGCATCTACTTGGCCAGGGATGCTGCTAAACATCCTAGAATGAACAGGACACCCCCCACCACAATGATCCTGCCCAAATTCCAATAGTGGCAAGGTTGCAAAACTCTAGTTAAAAGATGACAACAGTAAAATGAGGACTCATGTCAAATCCTAGGAGAATGGAAGTGGGGAGGTGGTGCCAGAATTGGCCAGGGCCATCAGTTCAGTCAACACTAAGAATTGCAAAAGGCTGGAGCCTTCTCATGGGGTTCACTTAAGTGTGATGAGAACGAACCTAAAGGAACTTCCAGGGCTTTTCTACCCAGCTTGGAAATCATTAAAAATTATCTGGTGCCTGACAGGCATGGCTCCATAGTTGAGCATCGACCTAGGATCCAGGAGATAGAGGTTCAATTCCCAGTCAGGGCACATGCCCAGGTTTCGGGCTCAATCCCCAGTGTGGGCTGTGCGGGAGGCAGCCGAACAATGACTCTGTCATCATTGATGTTTCTCTCTCCCTTCCTCTCTTTGAAATCAATAAAAACATATTTAAAAAAATGATCTTGTAATGATAAAGTTACAATAAAAAAGCACACTGCTGCTCAGATTAAACCCTACAGTCACCCATGAACCAGGTGCTACTACTTGGCAAATGGAGGCTACTAGATAAATGTTAATTTAATGAACAAAAGAATAATTGTTTCTTAATTGAATGGATAAACAAATGAGCTAATTATTTCTGGACATCTATACTTCAAGAAGTTTACCTGCTTTTCTCAGTCACTAAGCTCATCAGAAGTAGTTTAATGGCAAATATTTTAGGGACTTTAAGGGGCAGGTGCAGATCTCAGAGCTTCTGATACACACAAAAGCAGTTGGCTCACCTGTACCATACTTACTACGCAATAGAAGACTGATAGTTTATATGCAGATGCAAAAATTAAGACCTTGAGCATTTCATATTTTGTGGTCAGCAGCATATTCAAAATTATTTGCTAACAAAAATGACATTATTATTTGTACTTTCTTCTTTTCTTCAAAGACTAAAGCAAAAATAAGTTAGAAACATAAAATAAGTCAAAGCACATGAAATTGCTAATACTCAACCTTTCAATCTACAAGAACGGCAATTTTATATGATTCAACAAAATAAATTAAGTTTAGGATAAATAAGGTAAAATATCTACAATGTTTTTGTACAAACTGTATAGAACAATTTTCTTAATCAGTAGTCGTGGTCATCCACCCTAAATTTCAGTTGGCTCATACATATATATATTCCAGGATGCAGTTGTGAAGTAAGTGCAGGACCAGAAGAGGGGGTAGGAGAGAAAACAATCTAGAGAAAGGAGTAGAAATCCCAATCCAAAGAGGAACACCCTGCCATAGGGGAAGACATGTTGTGGCTAATTAAGGTCAATTGCAGGCTGCTACATAGATCTGGAAAGGTTTGGGTCTTTTTGGTTGGCTTAGAAACTTTGTAAGTAAATAATAGTAAATATAGCCTCAGGTACAGTATTTTTTGCTTGGAGAAACCCACCTGAGAAAAATATGAGTAAGCGTCTGGCCCTAGTTTATGGTGAGAGACCCTTGGGCAGAAACACTCAGTAGAGCAGAACAGACTTCCTAAGGAACATTCAGGAAACTGTAAAAGGCAAGTTCAGACCATTTCTCAAGACTTTTTATTGGGCTTCAGTGTCAGCTCTGACTTCTTTTCTCCTTCGAGCTCCCTGGCCACATCCTTTCCTCATCTAGCTGATTCCTTTAACCTTGGAAATCCTCAGGAAACCACCCCGACAAAATCTGTTCTTCCTGTGGCAGCTTTAACAGCACCAGCTCAGGCTACATTCATAACTTTATTTCTAGGTGTATGCTGCATGCTGATGACTCCTTAGTCTGTTTTCTCCATCCTTATGCTTTTCTTAAGCTCCAGACGTGAATGGCCCACATATCTCATTCCTCTAATTCAATATATTTACAAATTAACTCGGCATCTCTATCCTTAAGTCCCTTCCTCACTACCACCAATCTGTTATTCATTATCCCGTGTTACTCCTACCTTTGGCTAAATTAAGTTTACATCCCAAACTTTTTCAAGTCTGTTCTTGCTTTTCCATTGCCACCACATTTTTTAGCTGTATGACTTTGGATTTGTTATTTAATCTCATTAAATTTTCAAGTAATTTTACCTGGAGAAGACTCTTGCCTCCATTAAATTAATTTATGTTTTAGGCAGAGCTACCTACCTATCACACAAATCTAGTAAAGCCATATCCCTACTAAAAATATTCATCACAGCCTCATTTTCTCTACAAGCTAAAATTTAGTATTGTGTTCAGCACCATCTCTGCTCCCCAAATTGCCTTCCTCTGTTCCCTAATATTTCATTGCTTCCTATTACTCTGATACTTTCTTACTAATTTTCTTTTCCTGCCCACATATATTGTTTTCTCCCTCCAAACCTTTCCTCATCTTCTCTTGCCATTAATTGCCATCTTACTGTTTACTCTTCTGGTCAATTCTTCCTCATACTCCAGTTCAGGCATCATCTTCTCTGCAGAGCACCCACCAAACCCTGGGTTGAGACCAAATGCCTTCTTTTTATCATCTTCAGTAGCATCCTGTGCCTGCATTAATTAATGAGATGGTGATCCTCAGATTTGCACCAAACTGTTATTTAGCTAAAGTTTCATTGTGAGCAGGAAGGAAGGAGAGAAGTAGATGGGATTCTGAGTCCAGCTTCACCTCACATATGGAACCTTGACTTTATATATTTTTAAATTGATTACCCAAGTAAGATTTCATCAAATGCAAGTTCTCTGCAGCAACATCAACAAGAACACTGTCCACTGAAAATCATTGCCATGTGATACTGAAATTATGTGCCTGTGACATTTTTATGAAGTCTTTGATGTTATACAGTAAATGCAATGTTTACAAACAAAAGGCAGTTCCTGAACAAAAGAGATTTGGCCCATAATAAACATTGAACAAATGGTAGTTGATGGTAGCAATAATATTTTTTATGCTAAATATTCAAAATGTAGTGTTTTCCTATTTGGCAAATTTTTACCAAATAATATATACGCATGCAAATACAGAAAGTTGCATGCATTTAACCTTCTATAAATAAATAAACATATATATATATAACAAAGACTCTTCTTGACTTGACTTTACTCAGGTTCCTTTGAGGCCTCTGCTGGGGTAGGCCTGACCTTGGCTTCCCACTTTGTCTGTGTAGAATTCAGTTGAGCGAGAATCCTGCAAAGTCAGTTCAGGAAAAATCCCACACCCTTGATATCGTATCACCCAGCCAGCCTTCAGCAAGAATTCCACTAAATAGATCTAACAAGAATCTCCTTACTCCTCGTGTCTCCTTTTAGTGACTTTTCATTCACCAACTGCCACTCTGATCTTTCATTGTAAATCCCCACTTGTCCTGATGGAGTCAGAGTTGAGTCCCATCTCTGCCATACTACAGGTGCCATTGCAGTGGGCCTTACGTCCAACAAGAGACCTCCCCTCCCAATCAAATTTGCTTTACTGTTCTTTAACAAATGTAATGGAAATGTGTTTTCTTTACCAGGTAGAGCAATATTTCTCTTTAACTTCTACATGCATATTTATACTGATAGGTACATTTACAATCTGCCTATAAAAAAGGCATCTTTATCTAAAATGGCCTAAAGTAAGATGCTGAATCTTAAAACCCTGCCCGTTATTGGCATTCGGTAGAGGGATTTCAGCGTGTTTCCAGAGCCACATTCCTAGAGTGCTTTGTAAGGGCCGCCGCACATGGGAAGCCACATCACTGTCTATTGTCATCAGAACAGACGTGAAGAGGAGCAGGAGCTCTTTCTGTCTCTAAACCCAGGCGGCTCCCACCACATGGAGAGGGGAGAGGAGAGTTGTTGACTGTACAATCCGAGCTGCTCTAAATAGGCAAGTGTCCCCAATGGAAACAAGGACTGACTTGGAGGCAACATGACACCATCACTCAAACAAGTTGTGCGGATTTTCATGAAGGGACCCTGAGATGGCAGCCGATTAATACACGGCTAAGTAGGCCATGGGTCAGGCTATGAAGGACTGACAAGTAATTTATAAGTTGAACCATAAATATACAAAGCCCAGGACCTTGTGATTTAAGGAAAAAAAATTCATAACTGCCTAAGCAGAAGATACCGGACAGGAATTTCTGTGATATAGAAACTCATCATCTTAAAATAGAATTCAGGGAAAAATTAAATGGATTTTTAAAAATCAGTTAACATAATGTATTACTTATTAAATTCTTTCATAGAGCAAATAGAAGACTAATTTCTCTGGAGCCATTCATGCCCCCAAAAGTTATAATTAAAGACACAAATTGAATGATTTTAATAATGATGAACGTTCACCTTCTCAGTGCTTAGGTATGGTAATATGAGAGTCACAGAAGGACTCCATCGTTCATTTCCATTTAACTTCTCCTCCTGGGATTTATAAGGGCACTTTTCCTCATTTATTTATTTATGGACATTAAAATAGTATCAGGAGTTAAGTGGCTGTTTTTTAAAGATAGAATTAGTGTCAAGTCCTTAAAAAAAAAAGCGCAGTGGGGTTTGGAGATGACAGAAGGGCTCCTGGGTGTCCCCGCGTGCTCTCTGCGCCCCTTCGCCTCTACACACTTGCCAGTTGTGCAGGGTCCTGCCAAGAGCCAGGATTTGCACGTAGGCTGGCATGCCGCCTCTGTTGTTTTCCTTTCCACAGAACACAATTAGTGATTACTGATGCCTTTGCAGAAAGCATTCGTAATGTAAAAATGAAATAAAAAATATTCTTTAAGCATGGTGGCAAAACACAGTGTTAAAACTCACTGGAGAACAACCACCTCTAGAAGCTGATTGCTCGGAATATTTGTATTTTTGTATCCTTCAGAAAAATCGTATTATGCCTTAGCCACAGACACATTCCTGGTGTGCAAGAGAGAGGCAGTTCATAAAACACACAGCATTTCCAGTCAGAAAATAGGGCAACCTATTGCTTTCTGTTGATGGCTGTTACACCCCAGTTCCCACCAATAGAACGTAACCTCCTTGCAGCGGGCAATATTGGCATCAGTGAAACATGAGTAGTTTTTAGATATGTGCAGCCTGCTCCTGCCTAATGGAGAAAAAGATTTTGTGTTTTTGCAAAGAGTAATATTTTCAGAACACGTTTCTTCAACAAGACAGTAAAACAAAGACGTACAGTAGTTAAACACAGGTGTTCAAGAATTCTACCTCTTTTTTTCTTTTCAATCCCTTTCTTTCTCTCTTTCTTGCATAAACTGTCAGTTCTCCAAACACCGTTACAGAGTGATTGGAGTCATGGTATCAGCTATATAAGTCACTCTCCCATCAGCAGATGCCAGGTTAAATGTCTGCTTCCATAATGCCCTCTCACTGCTAGGCCAGGGGAATGTATGTGCATTTATTTGACCCTTGATCGGGACAATTCCCCAAAAGAGTGAGACAGATGCCCAAACTCAAAAGCCTGTGTGTTCCTAATATTAGAAAGGCTACACACCCAATTTGGCCAGTCTCCACCCATGCAAAATAAAATAAATTTTGCTGTGCTGTTATCACAATGATTAAATATAATAAGTTAATGAGATTACAATAGCTGATTGTTAACAAGACCAATTGTGTTAATTGGAAGCTCCTGAATGGCAATTTTAACCGCTGCTGAGTTTTGAAATATAATCAGTTTTACTAATTTTATCTGATTTCTTAATGAAGCTTGCCCTGAGCAATTGTTCTATGTGTTCTTTAGCAAACAGTGTGTGTCATAGCTGCTGACATTAATCTCGATTACTTTAGTTAAAATAAATAGTTATACTTGGGTGGCTTTCAGAAAATACATCACAGGAGATGTAATGCTGGAAAGCAAAGAGAGCTGCATGTTTTGCTTTGTTTGACTACATTTTATGTGATGCATTCCAACCATGAAGATAATCTCTGGTGTTACCAGATCCTTGCTAGGGTCTAGCTGCATAAATCAAGAAGAACTACCACTTGTTGTTTTGTAATAGTTGTCCTCTATCAGTTGAGGGATGAAGATAAGACTTGCACTGAAGAGAAGGTAACTGATATCAAATGTATCCTGTGCACAAGACCAGGAGAAAAAAAAACAAAAGTTGTTGAAATGTTTAGGGAGAGTTTCCTTCCACGAGTCTTGGCCTTGGCAGTGCACAGATCATATCATCAATACCAACCACCAGCGTTAATGGCTGAGACTGCGGGAGAGCGAGCACTCAGGGTATTTGTTTTCACAGTAGATTAATATACATCGAATGGCTCCTCTGAGCTTTTTAAGTGCATTGGAAGACTGCCACGCCATACCGCCCATTATAAAAGACTGGAAATTCCAAGGGAAAATAAAGTTTGGGGAAACCAAAAATGCCATTTACACAAACTAAAGAAACATCTTTCATCCTTTTGATTTTTTTAATTCACAGTCTTTCAACATCTGCAATTAGGATTGTATATTTAGACTATTTAATGCCTGTGAGCAAAGGTTAAATGGGTTCTTACAGGAACGCATGAGGAAATGGGATAAAACCTTTTTCAAATCCCATGAAACAGCTAAAATGAGAAAATGTATATTAAAACATCATAAAATTAAGTGGTTACACCAGCAAAGGTGTTATGCAGCTCACTTCATCCACACTAGCACTGAAAGAGTTTTTTATTGTTATAATGCTGCATGCAGGGAGATTCATGGATTGCACAAATATTAAGTGTACAACTGGATGCAATTTTAGGTATGTAGACAGCCATGTAATTACCTCCCAGTTAAGAGATCAAGAGCTAGAACATTTCCAATACTCCAAATTCACTTTACAACTATTTTTTCTACATTGTTGTTTAATTTAATCTATGTATGTTTATAAAGTAAATTAATGACTGCATTCCTTGCACTGTCCTGACCTAGGTTTGATACTGAGGTTATCTTGGCTCATAATTTGAGATTTTCAAGCTTTTCTTTTCCTATTCTCTGGAACAGTGTGTATAAGTTAGAAATGATCTCTTTCTTGAATTTTTGATAAAACTGTCCCAGAAAACCATCTGATCCCACTATTCTATTGTTCTGTATTTCTGTGGTCCTTTTTAGTTATTTACTTTTTACTAGAAAATTGACAGTTTCATGTAATTTCCATATGTATTGGCCTATATTTACTAGTCAAAGAGTTTTTCACAAGTATTTACTTTTATAAAGCTTTCTGGGTTGTTTTTGTCTTTGTTTCAAAAAATACAATTAAGCATGCATCTAAAACCTGGATTTTGGAGTCTGCACATGTGCTGTCGGTAAAGGTGAAAGGATTCTGTTTGTACATACAGTAAGATATGAATATGGAAAACAAGCCTTTCATCAAATGCTACATTTACCCATAGATAAAAGCAGACATATACTTGATGTTAGGGTTGAGAGAAATGAAAAGCTCTCAATTCAAACTCATGAGCAAAGGACACTGGGTAAAACACAGCAAGGAAACCGCTTTGTTACTTCTTGCTGGAAAGAATGCCACCTGCATTACACAGAGAGTTGAAGTCACTATATATTATTTATAGGACTTTCTGTTTTGATATAATTTCAAACTTAGATAAAAGTTTCAAGAATCCATAAATGAACACTCATATACCCTTTACCATTCACTGTTACCCTTCACTATTGCTGTACATTTTGCCCCATTTCCTTTATCATTCTCTCTTACTCTTCTGATGTCTCTGGATATAAGATAGAGGAGAGATGAGGTAGATAGATGATAGGTAGATAGATAGATGATAGATAGATGATAGAAAGATAGAGAGATAGATGATAGAGAGATAAATATATGATAGATAAATGATAGATGATAGGTAGATGATAGATAGATAGATGATAGATAGATAGATAGATAGATAGATAGATAGATAGATAGATAGATAGATAAATAGATAGAGATGATAGATAGACGATAGATGATAGATAGATAGATAGATAGATAGATAGATAGATAGATAGATAGACAGATGATAGATAGATAGATGATAGAGATAGATGATAAATAGATAGATGATTGATAGATAGATAGATAGAGATGATAGATAGATGATAGATAGATGATAGATAGATAGATGATAGATGATAGATAGACAGATGATAGATAGATAGATGATAGATAGATGATAGATAGATGATAGATAGATGATAGATAGATGATAGATAGATAGATAGATGATAGATAGATGATAGATGATAGATAGATAGATAGATGATGATGATAGATAGATAGATAGATAGATAGATAGATAGATAGATGATAGATGATAGATAGACAGATGATAGATAGATGATAGATAGATAGATAGATGATAGATAGATGATAGATGATAGATAGATAGATAGATAGATGATAGATGATAGATAGATAGATGATAGATAGATGATAGATAGATAGATAGATGATAGATAGATGATAGATGATAGATAGATAGATAGATAGATAGATAGATAGATAGATAGATAGATGATGATGATAGATGATAGATAGATAGATAGATAGATAGATGATAGATAGATAGATAGATAGATAGATAGATAGATAGATAGATAGATAGATGATAGATAGATAGATGATAGAGATAGATAGATGATCGATAGATAGATGATGGATAAACAGACGATAGATAGATACTATTTTTCTGAACCAAGTGGGTAAATTGAAAAATGCAAGTCCCTTTACCTGTAAATTGTTCAGTCTATATAGATGATAGATAGATAGATAGATAGATAGATAGATAGATAGATAGATAGATAGATAGATGATGATGATAGATGATAGATAGATAGATAGATAGATAGATAGATAGATAGATAGATAGATAGATAGATGATAGATAGATAGATAGATAGATAGATGATAGATAGATAGATGATAGAGATAGATAGATGATCGATAGATAGATGATGGATAAACAGACGATAGATAGATACTATTTTTCTGAACCAAGTGGGTAAATTGAAAAATGCAAGTCCCTTTACCTGTAAATTGTTCAGTCTATATAGATGATAGATAGATAGATAGATAGATAGATAGATAGATAGATAGATAGATAGATAGATAGATAGATAGATGATAGATAGATAGATAGATGATAGATAGATAGATGATAGAGATAGATAGATGATCGATAGATAGATGATAGAGATAGATAGATGATCGATAGATAGATGATGGATAAACAGACGATAGATAGATACTATTTTTCTGAACCAAGTGGGTAAATTGAAAAATGCAAGTCCCTTTACCTGTAAATTGTTCAGTCTGCATTTCTTAAGAACAAAAAATATTCTATGATATAGCCGTAGTACAGTTATCAATACAGTTATCAATATAGCCGAAGTACAGTTATCATTTGACAATGATACACAGGGGTGGGCTAAAGTAGCTCAAATAACTAGCCATCATTACCAAAAAGATAAATTATATGTAAGACTATGAAATAATAACAATAATTAATTAATAATAATACAAGAATAAACTGTTTTGCATACTCACAACTGTAAACCTCTCTCCAGGACAGGAGTTTTGCCCACCTCTGTACTACTTTGGTCTAATTTACAGTCCATATTCAATGTTGTCAGTCATCCCAATGACTATGTCCTTTATAGGTACTTTTTTTTTTTTTTTTTGCCAGTTCAGGCTCAAAGCAGTGTTTATGCATTGCATTTAGTTTAATAACGTCTCTTTAATCATCTTTAATGTGGACGATTTCCTCTGTCTTTGTTTCTTATTTTGTAGTATGTCCCTTAATTTGGGTTTTCCTAGTGTTTTCTCATAATTTAATTCAGAATACAAATTTTTGGTATGAATATCCCAAAGGTGATGTTTCCTTCTCAGTTTGTTTTACTAGAAGGCACATGCTCTCAGTTTGTCCAAATATTAGGGAAATAATGTTTGAGGACTAGATTAATACAGTGTCCACTAGCTTTTCACATAATAAAGCTCATTTTCCCTTCATGATTAATAAGTAAGTTATCAGGAGATACTATGAGACTATGAAAGCATCTTGATCCTCATTAAATTTTCACCACCAGTTTTATTATTTATTGATGATTTTAATCACATATTGTTATATATTTATTAGTCAGCATTCTACTTAGGGAATTGATTTTCCTTCTCTCGACTTATTTATTCATTTATTTAATTTTATTTATATGAGATAATGGGTTTAATTTTCTTTAATGAGTTATAATCCATTTTTATCATAATTTATTTTGATGCTCAAGTTATCTACATTTTATTAATTAGGGCCCTTTCAAGTTGGCTCTTGTGTCCTTTTAATACAATCTTTAGTATGCTTGTTGGAGCACAGTGTTAATATCTGAGGAAACAATAAGTTCTAGCCTCCTCTTACATTTTGTACTCCTTACATATCCCTTCCCTTCCCTTCCCTTCCCTTCCCTTCCCTTCCCTTCCCTTCCCTTCCCTTCCCTTCCCTTCCCTTCCCTTCCCTTCCCTTCCCTTCCCTTCCCTTCCCTTCCCTTCCCTTCCCTTCCCTTCCCTTCCCTTCCCTTCCCTTCCCTTCCCTTCCCTTCCCTTCCCTTCCCTTCCCTTCCCTTCCTTTTTTTATAATCCTCACTGGAGGACATGCTTATTGATTTTAGAGAAAGGGGAAGAGAGAGAGAAAGAAAAAAGAAAACATTGTTCGGTTGCCTCTCCTTCACGCCCCAACCAGCTATGGAACCTGCAACCTGGGTATGTGCCCTGATGAGGAATCGAACCTACGACCCTTCAGTGTATGGCATGATGCTTCAACCAACTGAGCCATGCTGGCCAGGGCCTAACATGTCCTTAAAAATATTAGTCATTTGAGGCATTCATGTAGAGTAGCCCTTACCACTGAGAAGAGGCACCATCGTGTGCTTTGATTTTTGGAATAATAGAAGAGACATTAATCTCTGAATTCCCTCTCTCCCCATGGGCTAAAATGTCATCCTCACAGCTTCATCTTCATTAACTATAACCCCTAAATGACTTTAACCTTCAAAAGCACAGGAACTGTGTCTGTTGTACTTACCAGTATATATATTCATCTATCATAACAAAGAAACTTGTGTGGAGTTAATAAATGCAAAGAAGAAATTAATATGAAACCATGAAAGAAGAAAAACTGAGGAACAGACAGTTCTAATGGTGTCCTTACTTAACCCATGGGTTAAGGCCTTATATTTCACTGTGAAAATACGATTCATTTATTTAGACAAGCCTATTATTAATAAATTGTCTCTCTTGGATTCTCTCTTGGTTTTGAAAGGTTTGTCTAACAAGATAATTGCATTGCTCAGTGATCTGAAGCAGTTTGCTCAGTTATCACAGGTCTCTGGCTACAATGGACCCTCAACAACACGAATCATTCAAATGTCAATGATGCCACATATTGCTAATTTTTCATACTTCTATCCTGCCAAGTCTCAGATTTGGAAATATATCTAAAGATGGGGGCACAAAGATTTCTTAAAGGCCTCGCTCAAAATTTTCTGTGGCTTGTTTGTAGTTAAACTGTTGGTAACAGAATTATGTAGTATGCAACATTAAGAATTGTGTCTTATCTGAAATATTAAAGAATTGTATTCCTTTGGGGCAAATATTTTCAGAAAGTTGTCATCTGTCCCTTCCTCAAGTCTTAAAATAGTTAAGACAAAAATTCATTGCATGAAGAGCAGATTTATTGAAGGTTTGTACTTTCTAGTAGTTTGAGTATTTCAATTTGCCTTTTTTTAATTCCTTTTTAAAAATTTTCAATTATAGTTTACATTCAGTATTATTTTGTATTGGTTTCAGGTGCTTAGCATAGTGGCTAGACAATCATATGCTTTACAACATGGTCCCTCTGATATTTCAAGTACCCAGCTGGCACCTCATACAGTTATTACAATGTTATTAAAACCATGCTCTCCATGCTGTACTTTACATCCCATGATTATTTTGTAATTACTAATTTGTATTTCTTAATCCCTTCACCTTTTTCATCCAGTCCCCCAACCCTCTCCCCTTAATTTGCCTTTTTAAATAAGTATGACTGACCTTCCTCACCAGACATGACTTTTTATCACACAAGATGAAAATTATTGGTCTCCAGGAGGCAGAAATCAGCCATGAGCACAGCTGTCCCTACCAAACTGACTGTCCAGTAATGTCAAAGTAGTGCATCTAGAGCTCTCTTTCTCTGAATGCAGAAATATTCAAGTGTATGCGTAATCTAGGAAGTAAAGTAAACAAGACTCCAGGCACCTGAGCTCTGCCAGCAGAACCTGGTAGGCATTCCTGCTATGGTCCGAATGTTTGTGTCCCCCCAAAATTCATATATTGAAATCTTAATGTCTGATGTGATGGTCATAGAAGTGAAGCCTTTCAGAGGTGCTTAGGTCAAGGATGGCACCCTCATGAGTAGGATTAATGCCCTTATAAAAGAGCCTCCAGAATGATCCTTGGCCCCTTCTGCCATCTGCAGATACAATGAGAAGCCTGCCACCCAGGGAAGAGCTGTCACCTGACCATACTGGCACCCTGATCTCAAATTTCCAGCCTCCAGGACTGTGAGCAATAAATTTTCTGTTGTTTATAAATCACCTGGTGTGTGATACTTTGTCACAGAAGCCTGAGTGGACTAAGAAATCATGTTCAGTTAAAATTAAGGGCCTTAAATTTATTTCACTTAGTTAGAAAACAAAGAGAAAATTACTTCCTATTTATAGAAATATGTGCAATTAAAAACATTTCTATTTAAGGAGGTGTTAAAAAGGGCTCATTAGGGAAATTTAAAGATACGCTGCTTTCTTCCTTAACTCTTATATTTTTTTAGAAGAAACAAGAAAGCTTATATACTTCACAAATCATAGGCAACCGTGGGACAATGACCCCGTCAGCCTCCCATGATAAAATAAAATTATTATTGCTGGTACCAGGGACATTTGTAAAGGGGCTTTTCCCAAAGTCTTCTTTCTTGGACAACGTTTTGTTGCTTCAGTTTACTTCTCTGTGTACTCTAGAGATAATACTGAATTTGTAGGTCAACATGAAAATTAAATGAGATTAAGTATATAATGGATTGAACCTTCTGAGATTGTGTACTTAGTACACAATTGAACACACAAACACACATTCATAAGGCAAACATCTCCTCAAGGTTCATCTGGATGGGTTGTGTTAAGTATGTTTTCCAAAATTTGCCTGTCAGTGATTTTCAATATATGTCTATGTCATGGATTTTTTTTTTTTTCCATTAATAGCTCTAGGCAACGAATGCCAAGTAATCAATGATCATTTTAAACCATGTCAATTATTTAATAAATACTGCCATAGACAGGTAATAAATGATAGATGGGTAGTCATTTGAGGCAACTATGAGCAGAGCTTTTAAAATTGCATTTGAAGTTCCAAAATGTGTGTTCTTGAACATAGACATATTTTTTGAATTTAACCCAATGCATAATTTGTTCAGGTACCTGAATCTGTCATAGGAACAGGCATTTGATAGAATTGTAAGCATCTGTCAAAATCTCTTCTCAGTCACAATCGACTCTGTGTTGCCCTCTTGAGAGTTCAGTCATTACACTCATTATGTTTTATTGCTGATAATAATGTTTGCGATTCTTTTCAAATAAATAAAGTAAAATATAAGAAGACCACAAGATCTGCTACAGTGTCCTCTTTATGTCGCAAAGAGCACACACATATAGTTATATTCCCCTCAACAAATTTGAATACCATGCATTATTATTAAAGTTTATAGTAATACATTGTGTAGATTTAGTTAAAGTTTATTTTTCTGAGTTCCCCAGGTGTAGCATACCTTGTAAGTGTTTGCTTGGAATGTCATTGTCTATGGAAGTTGCACTGTCCCTGATAAATAATCCAATTTTATGTTAAGCGTAGGCCTCCAATGCTGGAATTCTGTGTTATGTTCTCCCAACCATATGTCACCCAGACCGCACATTATTCAATATCTATTTGTTGAATGAATAAATTATATTGAATGAGTAAATTGAGGCGAGGAGAGCTAAATAATCTGTTAGAATTTCATTTTAAAATAATATTAAATGGAGATGACAGGAAAGTAATAGGAACGCATGGATGTAGTGCGCTCAGCAGTTTCTAAATGCATGTGATCTCACCCTTTGGCTTAGGGAATTATAAGTAGAATTTAAAATGTAAGATGTTATAGATAAGTTGTTTTCTTTAGAATGCATTGACTCTAGCCCCGGCTGGGTGGTTCAGTTAGTTCGAGTGTCACCCTGTGTACCAAATAAACAACAAAACAACAACAAAGAAAAAAGGTTATGGATTCAATTCCCAGCCAGAGGACATACTTAGGTTGACAGTTCAGTCCCTGGTCAGGGCACACAGGGGAGGCAACTGACTTATGTTTCTCTCTCACATTGATGTTTCTCTCTCTCTCCCTTTCTCTCTCTCTAAAAATCAATATAAACATATCCTAAGGGTCAGGATTAAAATAAAATAAAAAAATAATAAAATGAAATATAAAATAAAATAATAAAATAAAATGCATTGAACCTAGATCAGTGTACACCATTACCTCTCCTGCCATTAGATTTCTCTCAGTTGTATTCTTTCTCTGGTAGAAGAATCCATGATTTATAGAGGCACTTAGAATTGTAAAAAAAAAAAAAAAAAAAAAAAGAAAAGAAATATAGAAAGAAAAAGAGAAAAATTTAATAAGTGCAAAGCCTTTATGTCAAACACAAATTGCCATTCTTTCGGAAGTGCTCTAGTCTTCCTGCCACACCCCCTCTCCTAGTTACCCATTACCCTAAACCCCTGTGTATGCAGTGCAGTCTCCCACTGCACCCTCAAATGCCTGCCGCTAGTATTCAGAACCTAAATGGGTTCAGAACTCAACCAACTAGTCTTTTCCTCTTTCTTTTATTTGCATGTTTTCAGATCACCCACTTTATATTTAGGTTGTTTCAAAAATATAGCTAAATAGCTAAGTGATCTGAACTATGATTTTCTCCAAAGCATGCATCAAATTATAAAATATAATTTTAAAGATGTTTTCCTTCCCACGAAATGCCAGGAGGAGTTTAATGAGAACCCACTTTTTTTTTTTTGCCATTTCTAAAGTAGAAATAATACAATATTACATCTCGGATTTCAGTCAGTGGGAGAATAGTATTAGTAGCTCCTTTCAGCAAGAGAGAGTCACATTTCACACACCAAAAATGCATTTGCAGATTCAGCTACCAGCCCAGGGGTTGTTAGAGGGAAATAACTGGAGGTGGAAAAGAAGTATTTTGAGGCCTCTATGTGAAGAGCATTGTGCTAAAAACCAAGTCTCAGTTTTGCCACAAACAAGTTGTGTGATTTAAGGAAAGTCATTAAACTTTGTGAAACTCAGATTTCCCACTACAACCTCCAGAGTGATACCCATGTCTCTCCTAGAACATTAATCTGTCATTCTACACAAAATCATGTCATCATCTACCACTGGAAGTTCAGTAAGGAATGTTTAAAGAATTCTACTTACATATATGTTAATAAGTTTGGAATAGTTCAGTATTTTTTAAATACGCTACTTCTTGGCATTAGTATATGCTCAGTGACTCAGGATTGCTGATTGGCTGCCAGAGAGAGACACAGCCCCACACAGAAACTGCTCCTGCAGTGGAGGGGACAGGCCAGGGGCACACTGCCCCATGCTTCAGGGATGGGCTGGGAACAGGGGCCATTTCATGGGCACAGCCGATCAAAAGGGATCTAGAGTAAAACGGATCCTTTTGTTTTGAACTCTGTGTTTTTTTCCTCAGGTGTTTTAAATCTGTCTCTCTCTCTCTTTTTTTTTTTTAGCATTTTAATGCTTTTAGCATTTTTAGCATTTTAATTTTAGCATTTTAATTTAGCATTTTATGCTCATTGTTTTTTAAAGAAGAAAACCAAAAGAGTAAAGAATAAAATTTATCCGCTCATCTTCCCCAAGTCCCACTGCCCAGAGTAACCATTCTTAAGAGGCTGATGTACGCTTTGTTCTTTCTATGAAACACACACACAGAAAGAGGCAGAAACAGTTTAGTTTTAATGCAATTTATCACATCACATAATATTTTGCAACCTGCTATTTTTACTTAACAATATATTACCAACATTCTTCAATGCCAGTGCATTTAAAGCTGGTTCCTTAAAAACACTTGTATATTTAAATATCCACTGAATAGAAAAATCGACATGTATTAAACCATTACTGTATTGATGGTTATCCACTTTGTTTCTAATATTCTGTGTTATCCAACAATGCTGGCCTGCACGTGCACTTCCTATAAGCTTAGGTACCTATCTGCAGCGCAGTACAGGTTCCCAGAGCGGGACTTACCTGGTTAACATGTGGTCACTTCAAAAAGCATTAGAAACTGGTGAGTTATCCTCTGAAACACAGTGTGCCTATTTATACCATTTTCCTCTTCAAAGCTGCATATAAACCAAAGCTGGATATAAAGCTGGTTAGAAACCATACTGTATTTGAAAAATATATTCAGCAGAATATTGGGTCTCACTCTTCTCTTAGACTTATTTGTGTCTGCTTTGTAAATGTCTTACTTATTTTATTCCTAAACACTTTGAGCTGATATTGGAAAATAAATCATCTTAATACATATTATTATGACAATTAAAATTTTAGATAAATGGTCTGTTTTAATATATTTATAATATATATAGCTACATTGATGACATTGTTTATCATTCTCGGGAATATGTTTTTTCTCTTTCTCTTTTATTACCCATTGGTAAACCTTCCTAGTATAAAATGGTAGAATTCAGACAATGTAATGCATTAATAACTTAAAATACATAAATAATTTTTCACAATAATGATAGACACCAAAGTATCAAAATTTTAATATTTTTATTGTTAATATTTGAATTATTGTAATACATTTAAAAAATATTAAACAACTGGAACATTGAGTCCAATGACATAGGTGAAAAAGTTATAAAATAAATCTAATTGCTGTTGGGTTGCCTTGTAAGTTTAGGAGAAAAAATACAAATATATTTCACTGTTAAATAATTACTACAATTAAATATAGTATATTTTTCTTCCTGATACAGAACAGCAAAGTCAACCAGATGATCATATCAGCCTGGGTCCTGGAAATGTGCAGACTTTCTCATGTCGGTGATTCACGTTATTCAAACTATCCATGGCTTTACTCATTGATTCCAAATATTTATAGTACCAATCATCTAACTGTTGCTCTTGCTTTGGTAGATTAAGAAAACAGCAACATACAATCGCCAATAACAAAAAGTCATACTCTTTTACATAGTATGCTTACCTCAGTCAAAAATAATAGAAATGCACATTTTTAAATAAATACCGTATGATTTCATTTATATGTGGAATCTTAAAAAACATAGTAAATGAACAAACAAAAAGAAACAAGCTCATAGATACAGAGAACAAACTGATGGTTGCCAGATGGGAGGGGAGTGGGGGAATGGATGAAAAGGTGAAGGCATTAAAGAAATACAAATTGCCAGTTACAAAAATAGTCATGGGGATGTAGGTACAGCATATGGAACATACTCAATAACATTGTAATAACTATGTATAGTGCCAGCTGGGTTTTAGACTTATGATAGTGATTATTTTAGCAAGGTATAAAAATGTCAAATCACAATGCTGTGAAACTAATGTAATATTGCATGTCAACTATAATTGAAAAATAAATTTAATTTTTTAAAGTTTAATTAATGAATGAATTTTTAAAATTATTTTTTCTGTCTTAGTAAAATCCATTTTAAAGAACATATGATTTTAAGGAATACATTTTAATGAATATATGATTTTAAAGAATACATGATTTTATATCCTCAAAAAAAGCCTGAAACCCAGTCCCTCATTTCTATTGTATCTATTTTTCTCAAGAAATGTCACTGTTCAAGCTAGCAACTAAATCTTATTGGAGTGAAGGTACTCTCTCCTCCTAGTGGGATGTCTTTTTGGCTTCTTTGCCAAACTTGGTTTGAGGCCAATACCCAAAAACACAAGCAACAGTACCCACCCACTATGTGTGGCTGCTGGGATTGACAGAGAATCATAGAGGCCAAAATTATGAAGAATTTTTGAGTTTTGATGATGGATCAGATCAGGGGACCAAAATACACAACTGTCATAAAACTGGATGGGAAAACCACTAGAGTCTAACACAGTTCTCTTTCAAATGTATGTTCCCTCCGTAAAAAGGAAAAGAAATATAAAATTTAATTTATTTATTTCTTTTAAGTGAGATACTGTTAGAATATGGAAAAGATAGATTTTTCAATTTTCTTCCAAAATAAACAGTTTTTGTACATCAGAGCTTGACTGACTATTAATTTAAGTAAAATTATTTCAGAGGGATGATGCATTGTTCAATTACATTTTATGAAATCTCTTCACATACCTATTGTCATGTTGATAACAATACATGAGCATGAACTGAACTGTACTTATTTATTAGTAAATGTCTCCAATTTGGGAACTAAAAGAAAATCATATAAGGAAAATATTCTGCACTAGATATGAAGTTTGTACTACCCATTGGTCTTAATAAAGAGGTTACTAAAGCTACCTCTTGATACATTTCATCTTTTGTAGCAAGTTTCTGAGTTCAACTTCCTGGAATATGCTGTGTTTGTTTTTGTGTTTACATATGTTCACATAACATTCATAATACTAAAATCTATAGATTTCTTTGTATTTATACCTAAAAATTGTTCTGAGTGAGACCAGAAGACAAATTAAACTTCACCACCAGGATTCTCTGTCCCTTATATCACTGATTAACTCTTCCTCACTTCACATCCATGGCTGCATTGGTGGAGGTGGTATTGGGAGTGCCCTCTGATGATCAGCTGACAGACCCCAAACTCGGTTCAAGGATGGGTCTAATTGCTATGTGAGGAAAAGCCAAAAAATATATTGCTGGTGCATTATTGTTCCAATCAATGGCAGCCATGAAAGACAGAGGTGAGGCAAATGCTCCCCATAGGAAAATCTTCACACAGTGCATCTAGGCATCTGCCTTGCGTGAAAAGGGAACTGACCCATGGTAAGGAATGTATGAACTCATGAGACTGCAAACGATCTAGTTGATTGGTTATGGTCTTGGAAGTATTAGTATTTGAAGATTTAGGACAAGATAACCTGAGCTAAAGGCATGTGGATAAATCTTGGAGATGTAGGCTCAAAGTGTGATGGCCTTTACTTTTATATCCATGTGTTAACTTTCACCAATGGGCAATCACCATGAAGAGGCACTAAACAACTATTAGACAGAATGTCTCAGCCAGTAGACATTAGTCATCCTCTGCCACTGACTACCCCAGTGCCAGTCCTTCATCATAGAGGAACCATGATGGCAGAAGTGGAAGCTATATAAGTCCAACAGCATGGACTTCCATTTATCAAAACTGATCTTGTTAGTGATGCGTCTGAATGAGGAAGTTTTCTACTGAACCTCTATGTCGCATGGTACCTCCAAGAGACTAATTAGCCACTTAGTTGTGAAATGATTAATTTGACCCTAGTCTGAAAATAGCAGAAAGTTATCTTGACTGGGATTGACATAGATTCCATCTCTCCTGCTTGCAGGTATTCACCCACTCCCATTATGTTAGGGCTTACAATGTGTTTGGTCTATTGGAATCCCATGTGGGATCCACAAAAAGACCCACTCTGGCTAAAGAGATGTAGCAGTGGCTACATGATCATGGAATCTAGTTTTCAATCATATATGACCCCATGAAGAATCTGCTAGTCTGATAGAAATGATGAGTTTTAGAAGTAGTCCTTTAAAAGTAAACTTTCAGAAGACAAATGAAAAACCTTTTCGAGATACACCTAAGCTTCAGCTTTGAGATGACACTCAGAAAGAATAAGATGTAACATGCCCCCTAAATCAATAACCACTATATGATACTGTGCCCCGAATTTGGTAGAATACAAAAGTCTGGAAGTAAGGACTCTACTTCCTTTCACTTCCGAACACCCACTTAGGCAATTTATGTTTCTCTTCCCTACAATTTTGGGCTCTGATTTTTTATCTGAGTAACTCTGTGTCGGTGGATCAGGCCTGTGTAAGGTGCTTCCATTATAGCTGGGTACATTGCAGATGACTTACTTCATTTACTTTGCTATGGGTTTCATTTTTGTCTTTACATCTGTTTGTTGTTGCTGCTGTAGTTGAGATCATTAACATGTCCCTGGATATACGTATATAATTTTGGATCCTTTTGTAAACCTTGGATCCATGCAACTATGTATGATAAAGCTAAGTATTCACTAAGGTGATCAATGTTAGAATATGGACATGCTAGAAAAAACCCCACAAATGAACAAAATAAAAAAAATATGTAATCTATGAGTAAGACATAAGGAAAGAACCGAAGAAAATTTAAAACTATATGTGTCCTGAAATACTTCAATACAGAAAATGGAAACTGGTTCTCCTTCCTCAATGCCACAATAGGAAGATATGGATTTGCAGTATGGCAAAAAAAAACAAACAGTAGGATGACTTCCCTGGACGATAGACTTATTGAAACAGTTTAGTGAATCACTGTAATGTAAGGAAAATGGCAGAGTAAGTGGGACAGTTAAGATTTGAATCCAGCTCTACTTTACTGTAAAGTCCCTGAATACATCCGTATCATGCAATGTCACTTTAGAAGAGACATGAGATATTTTTGTCACTGGGAGATCTTTGAAAAATAGAATGAACTTATCTTTCTGAGGACTTACCATTGTGTGAAGAATGACTGGACACTGTGTGGAGAACTTTACTTGTGTTAATTAAAATTATGTATTGTGGAAAATAAAATATGAAGACTTTATTTAAACCATCTTATTAGCAGCATATGAATCTAGTTTGAACACTTGCTTGCCAAGATCTAAGGTAGTTTATGTACAATCCTTTCTGAAAAAGGGAGATAACTCAGCATTCCCTGCTCAAGCACCATAAATCACTCCCTATGTACTGCAAAACGAACAGATGAGTCCATGTACATTCATGAAGCATTCTAGCCCTTCCACAACCTTGCCATCATCCATTCAATAAATATTTACTAAATGCCTGCTAAGTACCAGGCCCTAGTTTAATAATTGGGAAAACAGAAACAAAAAACAATGCCTTCTATTTTCTAGCACCCTCATTTCTCCAGAGATTGCCAGTTCTTTGAGGACAAAAACTAAATTTAATGTTTTTGTGTGCTTGTCTACAGCTTCTAATGTGGTGCTCCATGCAGAGTGAACCTCAATAGTCTTTTGAGTAAATAGAAATTCATAGAAATGTAGGATCTTGGGCTCCACAGAGCTTCATAGCTTTTGTCCCATGAAGGGCTCTGCTATAAAATAACTTTAGGAACTTTAGCATAAAATTTCTTTTCTCTGGGAGATACATAATGCACATTACTATTTTAAAGATCCTTAAAATTCTTACTATCAAGAAATTCCTAGCATTTTCCAAACAATTTTTATCACAGAACTTGTTTCTGGCATAATACGTTAATATCCTTTATTTCCTTGGTACATATTTTCTTGAATACTGACACAAAAGTAGTTTTTACATTTAGTTATAAGACAAATACTTCCTATTAAATAGCCAATAAAGTTTGAAAAGTAGCACCTTTTCAAATTCTTTAGTAAATTTGAAATTTGTATAAGGACATTAATATGTTATTTTATGACTTTACAGATGAGAGATGGGCGAGATATTCCTTTCTCATTCACATTACTTAATGATATTCTATGTGACTTGAAGCCATGCAAGGAGGTAATCATGGGGTAACCTCACAACTCCAATTTTTTAATTTGTTTCTTGACTTAATAGTTTGATCCGCTCCCTCTTGATTATTGTATTTTACATAAGAAGGACTCCATCTCCTCTTTCTGAACCCAGGTTATGAGACATTTCATCACCTCCCCAATGTGACCTTTAACTTATGATGGATCAAGTGCTTGTAAAGTAAAGCAGATTTAACACTTCTCAGATTACAAATGCTGGAACATAAATGTAAAACAACCTGGTATGTAGAAAGTTTATGTCATAATTAGGAATGGAGAGCAAAAGCCTTTTTAAACCAATTCTCAATTATCTACAATTCCTTCAAAACAGAAATCTGGAGTCAGGCTTGGCAGAGCATTTTTCTAGCCAAATGATTATCAATATCCACCTGCACTGTTAAAAGATGGTGTCCCTAAATAGCCCATTTTCTGCTCCCTCTCCATTTGGTAGACCAGATGTTTGGCACTTTATTTGTTGAAGAATGCATTGAGTTCCCATATGTCCTTTTAAAAAAATCATAGCTTTTAAAAATAAAGCTCTCTTTCTAAATGGCAGTGGGCCACAGATAAAGACCAACATGTGTTGTAACTCAGAATGTCTGTTGCTGTGGTTACATTTTTGTGATTTATTTGTAGAGTACTTAATATACATATTCTTGATTCTCCCTTTAACTTTAAAGAAAAGGTAAGTTAAGGATATTTCCTTATTTTTATAAGAAATGGGGTACATGTGGAGATTGAATCAACTGGTCAATGACAAAGCTGAGATGAGATCTACAAAGTCTTATCCTTACTGCATCCATTTCACTCCACTTTAACTAATACTGGTCTCAACTCAATACATCTCCCATTTTCAACCCTCACCAGTCTATTATATCTGAATATATGATGACTTTAAGCAGGCCGATTTCACTCAATGAACCAATTTCTTTTTTCTAACTGAAGAATTTCTTGCATGAGATTCAGTTATGCCTGTTTCAAGAGGTTTTCTCTTCTAAACTTGCAGTTCCTTCCTCCAAGACTAACAGATCTTTAGGGAGGTTTATTGTAGTTTCATAGACTTCTCTCATCAAAAAAATAGAAAAAAAAAAAGACAAAAGAAAAACAAACAAATAAATATTCCTAATTATGAAAAGCCTAGATAACACAAGTTATAAAACCAAGGAGTGAAACCAGCACATACAAAAGAAGACGGCCTAGTATGTAACTATTGACTTGATGTGTGTTCATGATTAATATCAAACCTGGAGTTAACCAGTCTTCTTATCATCATAAACTGCAGTTCAGATTATGCATATAGGCAATTCCATTTCCAAACCTTTGATCAATATGACCCCATGACCTCAAATGAAACCTTTAAAGGCTTAATAACACATTGCACTTGTGCTATATAAATTTAACAAATCTACATAGGAGAATATATCTCTACTACATTTAAACTTTGATGGTATTTCATCTTTATCTCACCTAGAGCTTTTATCTCAAGTTAGAGTTATTAACTTATAAGTCTCCTTTTATATAAATTAGTTTTCTAATAACACCATCCATATATCATGAGGCATCTTTGACTTTCCTTAAAGTGTCTAACATGTCCTTTGCATGTAGTTGTAGTTTAATATTTAATTAATTGTTAGAAAGTATGTTACTATCACCATCTTATTTTAAAAAGTATGTTTGAAGCTACTAGCTAATGCAATTAAACAAGAGAAAGAAATAACTTATAAAGATGGAAAGGTAGAGGCAAAATTATTATTTTTTTAGATAATCTTATCTACTTGGAAAAATCAGTAAACATAAGTGAGAAGCAGAGTAGAATGGTGGTTGCCAAGGGCTGGAGGGTGGAGAAAATGGAAAGATATTGTTGAAAGGGTAAAAATTTCAGTTATAACATAAATAAATTTTGGGGATCTAATGTACAGTGTGATGAATATAGTTAACAATATTGTATTATATACTTGAAATTTTTTAAGAGAGTAAATATTAAGCATTTACAACACAATAAATAGTAATTTTGTGAGCTGATGACTGTGTTAACAAACTTGATTGTGGTAACCATTTCACAACGTATATGGGATCAATCATCATGTCGTGCAACTTAAATCTACACAGTTTTATTTGTCAGTTACACTACAATAAAATTAGAGAAAATAAATTATAATGAACAAAAGGTTTCAATATATAATAGCAGCAAAAATATCAAAAGCCTTATATAAATTCAACAAAAAGTGTAGTTTTTATATAAAAATTTTATAATTTTAAAGAAAACAGGAAATTTTGAATAAATAAAACACCTATTTTATCTTATGAAGTAAGGCTAAATTATAAAACAAATTATTCCCTGTAATTTATCTACACAAGTAATAAAAGTCAATAAGTTGATGATAATTTTAGCACTACTTCATCTATTGAAAAATAAATATTTAAAAAAGAAACAAATAAAATGTCCAGGAAAATTCTGGAGATACACACACACACACACACACACACACACACACACACATATATATATATACTCAAGATGCAATAATTACAAACACTGAGTATGGAATGGATCAATGGAAGATAATGAATTCCAATAATAGACCTCAACATATACAAAGGTTTACGATAAAGGTGATATTTATATCTCTGGGGAAGAGTGAATTGTGTTACATATACAGGATATCCACCTTAAAAAAATACAGATCTCTTTCTTGTTACTCAAAATTGTGAACACATTAATGATTTAAACATAACAATAATACATAAGACATTTTTATATTTTTGTAATGCCAAACTGTGGAATCCTTTTATAAATAGTACAGAATCCAGAAACTACTTTAAATGTTTTAAAATCTAAATGCATACAAATTTTATTAATAATTTACAGAGAAAAACCATATGAAACAGTATCCAACTATGACTTTGGAGAAATTCTTCTACAAATGATAAAGACACCAGTAGGAAGGCTATGCCTTTTAAAGTCTATGCTTAATATAAACATAGGTACAGGTTTCTTAAATTATTTGGAACCTTTTTTGATCTTAGAATAAATGCTCGCTACTCTGATATTCACATTCTTTCACTCAGTATTTGTGCATCTGTATCAGTGTGTGTATATATGTGTGCACGTGTATGCAAGGAGAGGAAAGACTGAAATACTATGTGTACCCCTAGTTATATACAATATTTTCTCTATTTTCTTACCACAAATTCACTGATTTTTATCATATATTTTTCACATATTCAAACTTAAAACCTAGGGTCCTCCCCTGCCTTTGAAGTATTTATTGTTATGCCGTGTTGTGGTTATGGTTTACCATACCATCTTGTGCTGTATGGTGCCAATTGGGAACTTGGCTATGAGTTGAATTATTTTTCTTGTTTAATTAATTTGAAAATTTTAAATCCAATATTAACTAATTAATCATTTCCTACTTTCATTCTAATCATGTGAAATCTAGGAATCAAGATATCATTCACTGATTATTCTTTTTTTAAAAAATCCTCACCTGAAGATATATTTATTGATGAGAGAGAGAGAGAAATTGATTTAAGAGAGAAACATCAATCAGTTGCCTCTGTGCGCTCCCCAACTGGGTGTTGAACCTGCAGCCTAGTATGTGCAGTGAAGAATCAAACCCTCAACCTTTCTGGTGTACGGGACGTGGCTCCAGCCAACTGAGCCACCCAGCCAGGCTGGTTATTCTTATTTTTATAATTATCACTGGCTTCTAAAAGAACTGAAGTTCACTAGGAAAACCGTTACAATAAAAGAATACCAAAAAAAGAGAAATCCAAATTAGATTTATTTAAGTAATTAAAACAACATCAGGAATTTAATTTGAATCCATTTTAAATCATCTTTTCATAAGAAAATCTGTTTACTTTGCATATTGATCAGGACAGTTTTAGGCTTGTATGAACAATTAGCATACTGTATTAATTTCCCCGAATTTCATTTAGCAATTCTTGGAAATGTGTTCTTAAATATTATCTTTTCCTGCTCATATTTGACCCCAGTAGGGTTAACAGTGCTTCAATAAATATTCCTTTAAATTAGATTGAACAATGATTAGGGGCGTTTTTCTCCTGAAGGATTAATTATGCTGAGAGCCTGTCATTAGCTGAATGCTGCTTCCCATGTGCTGGCGTTAAAGCACCATATCCGACCATGGTGTGCTGTGGCCATCGCACAAGTCACCCCTCTCAAGTTCTAATTCAACACGTAGCGTTTTGCTTCACTTATTTTTCTTTTTTAAGCACCTCTGAGAGTAAGTACTGCACTAGTTGCATTACGTATTTTATTATTACAATCCTGCAAACAGCCCTATGACTTAGGGAACATTTATCCTGTTTTATTGATGAAGAAACTGAGGCCCAGAGAGGTGTGTCTGCACCTCAGAGGTCACCTAGCTGATGGAGAGTGGAGCCAGAATTTAAACCTAAGTCTAGCTCATGCTAAAATGCATGTTTGTTCCAATATATTAATTGCCAAGAATTGCCATCTCAATTGAACTGCATTGCCACAAGCATGTTATAAGAAGCGTTGCCTTGTTTTTAGGATGGATTAATATTTAGACTTTTTGCAAACTCACAACTTTGATTAATGCAAAACAAGTTAACCCTAACACTCCTAACCACCCCGAGACAAGATCTAAGACCATGTCTCAACACAAAAAACCCTTTGTTACCGCATAACCGATGTCTCATTGGACTCATCTCCTATCCCCTGGCCTCCTCAGTTACTAACAGACTCCAGCACCTACTCTAAACGGAGATTCTGAAGTTGCTTCCAGGTTGCTGTCCTTGGGAATTTTAGGTCATTCGGTACCACACACTTTACAGCTACTACCCCTGGCGTACTGTATATTAATAGAATTTTGATACAGCAAAAATACTGTTGTGGAATTCATCATTTGGTAAATCTTCCACCGTCTGCAGTTTTACAGAGCCATTTAATTAGCAATTTTACAACCTCTTCTCCTCTCATTAAATTAATTAATAATTAAGTTCAGATATAGGCATCTTTAATGTCATAATTATATCTCCGTTTTATGGTCACCGGAGTTTAGCTCATTAGGAGAGGCACTCATAAACCAAGCCCTGTTTAGTGGCTGAAGCACTTCTGTGTCACCAGGCTGATTCCAACGAGCGTTTCAATTTCTCTGTTTCTTTAGTAGCACTACCATTTTGCAGAAAGGAATTTCGGTCTTTGTCCTCTGCAAGCATAAAATAACAATTCCACTAACGACATCAACAAATGCAGGACGAAAGGTGTGTGATGTCACTCTGAGAGCCTTCTTGGCTTTTACGACGCCTCCCTGGGATGTTATTGTAACATCAGCCCGCACGGGGCTTTCTGATTGGCTCGCGCTCTCCCACCTTTACATCTGGCACTAAGCACAGAGTAACCATGTCAAAGACTCATGAGTGATGTCCTCTCATTGACTTTATGATTTACTAAGTCAGTTATGGCATTTCACACAATATGGTAGGCTGTACATTCCTTTGGGTAGAGTGGATTTATTTCAGTCATTATCACTGATTAAACTGGCTTAGTCGAAGAGGCAAAACAAAACTTGCCTTTGAAATTGTTCTTATTTAATTTAGTTCGCCTTCACATAACCCAGGACAGTGCTAATTATTCCTTGATGGGGCTCATATTTCTAATGTAATTCATATGTAAATTCTAATTTGATTCATATGGGAATGTTTGTGTTCCTTGCCTCATTTCAGGCAAGAACACAAATACAGAATTAGAACTGTTTGGAAATGAAAACTCGATGTCGCCTTTTGTGACCTGGCTTTGATTTGCATCGCTTTGTTTTCCTATAACAGAGCTTAATCACTTTTGAAGGTTCAGATTTTAAACTGTGGTTTAGGGGATAAAAACCATCTTTACACCTTTAAAGAATCTGGGGATATTTAAAGGTACAAATTGCATTCTCTCATGCTAACAAAAGTCTTACTGTTTAAAGCTTTACTCTAGTTTTCTGTGAAAGAAGATACTCTTAAGGATCTTAAGAACTTTAAAATTATAGTCTTCATAAATTGTATTAAAGGAAAATATAATAATTATTCTACTACATTGCTGACAACAGATTGTCATGAAGATAAAATTAAAATGGATCAGGTCCCAAATTAAAGATTCTTTTTTAAAAACAGCGATGGGTTATTATGAGTTTAGATAGTCTACAGTATTATAACTGACAGCTTTGAAGAACTGTGAACTAAGACATGTCATATTTTGAGAAATGCACCAGGCTGAACTAGTTATGCATGTCAGAATATTAAATTGCCACAAGGTCAAGAGCAAGCGGAAAAACCATGGGGTGTTCTATCTAAAATACTCAGTAAACTACCAGTGTAAGATAATACTAAGAGAAGGTGTGCAGGTGACAGGCACATCCTAAAGAACTGAGTGAGAAACTGAAAGCAAATATTAGAAATGGCAGTGTCCTTGAGAGCATGGCTGCTGAGGAGCTGACGCACAGTCCCAGAGGCTTACAAAGACTTTTAGTTTCCCAGATGCCAGGGTGTGTGTGTGTCCTGCGTGTGCACACATGTGTGTTCTCACTCTACACTAAGAATGAATGTCAAATAAATATTTATATATTGTACTTTAGACAACATGTTCAAACTTAAGGGTGTCTCCAATATGATTAAAGAAAAACTGGAAAAGATCTAAGATAAAAAACCTGAGTTCAGAAGGAAAAAGTTTAATCACACCTAGATCAACCTACCCTCCGCTTCAACTATGCCAGCCTCAGCACTTTTTTAAATTTAAAAGGTTGATTTCTGTTTCTTTGCCATCTCTCTTGATATACATCCACTATATATTGCTTTGTAAAGTATTTCACAGAAGCTATGATGTGTCCATTAAGTAAAAATTGCAAACTGTAGAATGGGCATAGAAAATAATGAGTTATTTGCATTTTGGTAGCTTATATTTGTACTGGAGCCAGAAAGAACCTTTTTAGTCTCAATATCCTCACAAAGACTGACTTTGTAATATCTAGGACATAATTACACCTGCATTCAATATGCACACACTCATACACACACACATCATGCCAACATTAGATCTGTCCGAAACTATTTTCAATAATTGATTTGCCGTTTAATTGAACAGCATGACTGACTAACATAGCTCATTACTTTACTCATTAGTTAATTATCGAAGAAAGTAGGACAAGTCAATAAAATGGAAGGCTGTAAATTCCAATACTAATTAGCACCAGCATTTCCTTAGAGACATATTTAAGGGCAGATTGGCTACCTGAATGTCCTAGGACCTTGCAGATGAAGGAGAAGGGTAGATGCACCATAAATCTAGATTACTGGGTAGGAACAGGAGTAGACAGTAAGCAGACATGTACACCGTGCTTAGCTGCTGCCCCCTCTACCATTTGAATGGAAATACTGAACCGTGTAACTGGGCAGGAGCTCATTCTCAGGAGAGGCGAGGATCCTTCATTTACTATACTTTGAATACATTTTGCAAAACAACCTTGCGTTGCTTTTTCTTTTAAAATAATGTTTCCCACTTTGGTTTCCACATCCAGATTATAGGTATTTTCAGGATAAATGACATCTATGTGGAGATTTCTTAGAAATGGATTCCATCTTCAATATAATTTGATTAGAGTGAGAAGAGCTTCTTGAAGCTAACAAACTTTTATTTTTTTATATTTTTATTTTTTACTTTTGAGAAAAAGGTAGCCACATACTTATTAAATACACAATCACTTTATGTAACCAAGAGATGTTAGTATGCATTCATAATTCAATAAGTTTCAAACACACAAATGCGTACTTGCACACACACAAACGTGTCCACTTACATTTTACCTTCCTCATTACCATAGAACTGAGTTCAAAGCTCCTCATGTCAATGCTAGTTATATGTTCTTGGAAAAATCTACCTTCTATTGAGACCCACTATCTTCTCATCTATATAGTGGGAGAAATGGAACCTACACTTCAAAGATGTTGAGGAGCTGAAAAGAAATAATGATTTGTTCTAACAGTGTCTGTCACAGCACCTAGGATGGTACTTTTTATTCCCTCCTTGAAAAAATTCTTAGTTAGCTTACATGAGGCTACTAATGGCCCAGAACAATGGCAGCCTTAGTCACAAAAGAAAATTGTTTGTAAAGCAAGGTAGCCTGGCCCTGGAAACACTTTTTAAATGGTTGGGAATTATGGGCCTGATTCTGATTTTTTGTGATTTGTGCTGATGATGTGATGTGGATTGTACACAAGGACACTCCGTTAGCGAGACAGTGCTGTCCTCAGTCTGGCTGTTGTGGAGATGCTCTTGGGCAGAGCATTTCCAGCAGAGATGTCCAATTAACCTTGTGCTAGCCTTGATCACTTTTACTTTCAGCCTCTCAAAGTTTGCTCTTTTTTTTTCCATGTTGTGGTGTCACGGGGCCTAAGAGGTTGTGCCCTTTCACACTGGTTATATACATATACGAATCTCAATCTCCTGGGTCATAGGTTGATGCTCAACTGCTGAGCCACAACAGGCCAAGCCTGATTATATACTTAGTTAAATTAAGTAATAAAGGAAGAAACTTCAGCATTTGTATAGCCTGGGAAATTTCCCCCAGTTATGTTCAAATACACATGCTCAGAGTAGATGCGGTTATTATTAACTTATATTACAAATAATAAAATTGGGTGAAGATATTCAAGGATATACAGTTAATTAAAGACAAAACAATGATTGAAAATTTCCTTTCCAAGTTTCCAGTGTTATTTTCATATCACAAACCTTATAGTCATCAAATATTATATTTAGAATGGCATTAAAATTGTCAAGTCAACTCTCTTGGTTCAGAAGAGAAAATACCATCTCTGAAAAGTTAAGGAAATTTTGCATATTATATGACTAGATGTTTTCATAGTTTGGTCTAGATTCTGTATTTCTTCATCTCATTTTCCAGTGTCCCTTTAGAGACTACGAACTCCCCCCTAGAGGTTCACCGTAGTCTCAATCTGTTCTCTCGGTCGCTTCGCTCCGCTTCCTCACCTTTCCTGGCTCCCGGGAGGCCTGGGGTCTGTTCTGGGGAAAGCAGCACCAGGCCTAAGAGGGGGAAGCAGAAAACATTTTCTGTTAAGGAAAGAGCTGTAGGTTCCTAGAACTTGCCTCTGTGGGTTTTTAAATGCTGACTTTGGGTGGATATGTGTATTTATAAGGCTTTCTAGTTTGTGCAAGGCTATATGATGGATGAGAAGAGCTGAAAAAAACCTTTCAAGAATGATCCATGTCGGTAAATGTATATATGCTCTTCTTGAACTGCTCTCACACTAGATGTCCGGCCTTATGTCCCACTCCTGTCCCTATAGCTTCCTGTGCCCTTAACCACACCTTGCTGGCCAGCTGTTTCAAACCAGAACTAGCCCCTGTGGCCAGTTACCTTTCCATGTTTGAATATTAAATGAAAGCATCTCAATAAACTTAATTACTTTATTTTGTCATATCTTATATTTATATTACCATACATGGAAATTAAACATATTGCACGTATTTTAATATTTTATTTATTTTTTATATTTTATTTTTTATATGTATTTTTTGAGTGTGATATATTGTATAACGTGTACCTAAATGCAATGGTACTAAAGAAGTTTTACATACATATCACGTTTCATCATGCTTTCCCTTAGAAGAACATACTTTACATGCTCTAGTGGGATTTTTTTTTACCTCTGGTTACTATTTTTTGTAAAACATGATCTCACATCTCTTAGTATCTGAGCCTAAACAAAGATAACTAAGAAAACAGTCTAAAGTCCTCTTTTGAAACTCTACATTGCTTTCAGACGTTAAAATGACTTAATATAAGTGCAGACACAAGTTAACTCGTAACCGGTCAGCAGCATTCAGACATAGAAACACAAGTATACTCATGACCCATCAGCAAGGGGTTTAACATGTCAAATCCCTCGTATTCACAAAATGCCCCAAGTGCATACACTCCTCAGGGCTCTGTTCATTCCAGGCCCTGTACCCAAAATGCAGTTTCTTTCCATCTCTACTGGCAAAACCCATTCAGCCTAATAAGGCACATCTTAAACATCAGCTCCATGAAGAAACTGCCCACGACTCTCTAGGAGGAATCAATTCTTTGATCTCATAAAGCATTTTGTTGAGACTGAAGTCCACATCCCAGAGTATTTAGTTGGCCTACTCCCTGGCTAGATTAAAAGTCACTGTGGGCACCTTGTTTTCTGTTTACACAAATACCTAGCAAAGAATCTAGTGTGAAATGTGGCACATGACTAATATTAGTTAAATGAGTAAATTAATAAGTAAATTAAAAATGAGTGAAATGAAATTACTGAAAGAGTATTTTGAAACTTTTTGCCTTTATTTGAAAACGTAATTTTTATTGTTGATACTATTACAGATATACCCCAATGTCCTCCCTCCTTTTTTTTAAATAATTTTTTAAAGAACTACTATAATAGCCCTGGCTGGGTTGCTCAGTTAGAGGATCATCCATGCACCAAAAGGTTATTGATTTGATTTCTGATCAGGGCACAAACTAGGTTGTGGGCTCAGTCTCCACTTGGGGTTGTACAGGAGGCCACCAAGAGATGTTTCTCTTTCACATTGATGTTTCTCTCTTTCTCGCTCTCTAAAATAAAAAATAAAATAAATCCTCAGGTGAGGATTAAAAAATATATATTTTTTGAAGATTACATCTTTATATTTTAAATATAATTTCTTAGTATATACATTAAAATACCTTGGTTACATTTTTTCTCAGATTTATTATTGAAACAAAAATAAAGAAAACACTCTAAATTCATTTCATAATAAATAAACCCAAAGTTAACATAAAGGGAAATCACAACTTATTTTTCTTTGACATATAATAGTTATAGTTGGCATTATTTCCAAACCACAAGCAATAATTTCCTCTTTTAAAACATGTTTTATAAGTACTGTACTAAGCTAAGCTCTTCTAAAGATTATGTGGAGAGCTTTTATCAGCATTTTTGAGAATCAGGCCTCAGGTGCTAATAAATTAAGGCTGAGAGTTAAGGACAAAAATGTAGTGGGATAGTTTAATGAAAAGTTCCTGGTTAAATAGTTTTTTTAAAAAAAGCCTAATCATTTTAACAAAACATTTAAAAATACACACCTTTTATGAACATTTGGAAATTATGAGCATTTCGGAAGAAAATGGTCAAATGACCCATATCGAATAAATCAGCTGGAGAGAAGCTGAAATAAAATAATGTCTGCTATTGAATGCTCCTTTCGATGCATAAATGCTATCACAAGGCACCTTAGTCCTTGAAAAGCAACCAGCTGAAAGGAAGAGGCACAATGTTGAAAAGTGTACGTATGAGATTGCACAGTAAAAACTGTCCCGAATCCCTGAAAGGAAAACAAGAAGAAAGGTGACAAAATGCTCTGTATTCATTAGTTACCTCTTTACATGGAAGAACTTAGGAAAAGGCACAGGACGCAGGAAACCAGAATCACAAATGATTACTAGAATAATATAAACGTTGACTGAAATATAAGTCTAAAATTCAAGGCTTTTTATAAAGATGATTTCCTAAGCTTCAAAAAAGCAATTGGTTTAAAAGTAAAAACAAATTAATCACCATGTATCATAAAATTATTATTACTCTCATTGGATTAAGTAAATTTAAACTCTCACTAAATAAGATATGGATTTAACAGGATAAATATATAACCCCAAATGAGAGAATTTATACAAAGTAACATTTAAAGGCATATAATAAACAGGGTCCATTATTTGAGTGCATAGCTATTTGCTTTACCTGAGAATAGAGTAAATATTTTTCCTCTATTATATGGAGGAACAAATGGAAATTTACTGGAAGTTGACTAAAAAAATTGGAGTCGTATAATATTCGCTCTTTTGTGCGTGGCTTATTTCGCTTAGCCTGTTTTCAAGGTTCATCTATGTTGTAACGTATATCAGAATTGTATTCTTTTCTGAGGCAAAATCGTATTTCATGGGATACGCTAGATCTTGTTTATTCATGTTTTGATGGACTTGGGTTGTTTCCATCTTTTGGCCGTTGTGAAAAAGGCTACAATGAGCACATACAAATATCTGTTTGAGTTCCTTTTAAATTTATTTTTTTATACTCACCTGAGGATATGTTTTTATTAATTTTTAGAGAGAAAGGAAAGGAGAGAGGGAGCGAGAGAGAGAAGAAACCTGGGTGTGAGAGAGAAACATCGATTGGTTTCCTCCTGTGTGCTCCCCACCTGGAGATCGAACCCGCAACCAGGTATGTGCCCTGACCGGGAAACAAAGCTGCAGCCTTTGGGTGCTTGCGACGACACTCCAACCGACTGAGCCACCAGGCCAGGGCATAATTACCTGCTTTTGAAGGACTCCTTCATTTAAATTCAACAGGTAGTTAGTTATTAAATGTATTTGTTCCAAGATGTGAGAATCAAAGATTAAAAGGAGAAAAAAAAGACACATAGAAAACATAGTCCCTGCCTTCAAGGGACTTAGAATCTTCAAATGTCATAGGCACATGAACACTTATTTGGCAGATGTAATAACAAGCAAAGTGGTTTCTGTAGTGTAGGCAATGCTTCCAGAAAGTGACCTAAATCTATAATTATAAAATATAAGCACTAGTCTTACAGAAAAAGCAGAGGTGGGATGTTGAAATAATTAAATATCAGCTCTGCCATGCAGTAGCTCTCCAGCTTACCTAAACTTGAGGCACTTCAGTGTCCTCATCTGTAAAGCTGAGATACCAACGCCTCTTCTTGTGCGTTGCTGCGAAAGATCGAGTGAGGTAACAGATGTGGAAACACTTGGGAGGCCTGCAGGTGCGATGCAAATGTCAGGCCTGTTATTGTTATGGGTTCCTGTGCACCGATCGCTCGGCATCATCACAGTCGGCAATAATCATCAAGGCATCGTTAGGGAGGCAGGCACGTCTGCAGGTTCGCACGCAGTCTTTGCGTTTGTGTGCCTAGCACACGTGTGAACGTGGGTACATTGGCATGTGCATTTCTCTCCTTCTCCAACCTAACTATGCATCTCTCTTCTAGCAAATGCCGTTAAACGGTGGGCTTTCATTCGGCAGAGCTGCGTGGCAGTGCAAGGTGCAGGCGTCCCCACCGCAGGCTGGCGCGCCGAGCTTCAGCGGTCCTCTTAGAGCTGGGCCCTCAGGCCTCGGCGGCTTTTAATCAGCTGCGACCCGAGTGGAGCTGTCAGCCGGCTTGTTCCCTGTCAGCTTTAGTGCCGTTTAGAGCATCCCTGATAAATGCACAGCACCAGTCTCACAGTCAACCTGCGAGAGAGCAAGGCCTGCCGTCTCTCAGGCGCTGATGGAAACTTTCTTCAGGTTTGTCGTACAAAATCCGTGGGCTGGAAGCTCCAGAGCTAATAAAATAGGAATTGGACGTATGTGACTAGATAAGATGGGCAAATGGAGCAATCTTGGTACAGCTCGGGGTTTTAGGAAATGTGCAAAAATGGAGAGGGAGAAAAGAGAAGAGAAAGAAAATTTGGGATGGGCAAAGTTAATGAAAAGATGAAGTGCCAAGGGAAATTTCCTGATTTTCTCCTAGAGATGGAAGAAGGAAAGTCAGGGCCTACGTACACTCCAGCCACTCCTGAAGGAAGGAAGTGTGTGGCTGGGGGGAAGGCAGTTATAATAATAATTTAGAAGTACTAGAATTTGAAGAAATACACTTGAGTTACCACTTCATTATTTACTGTCTGTGTAGTTTTCTCACCCATAAAGTGAAGGTAAAAGAAATCTAACCTAACAGAGTTTGTGTAAAGATGAAATGAAGTAACATATAGGCTTTAGGAATTCTCAAGCATTCTACAGAATGTGGCTGAGTGAATGTCTTGCCAAATTATTTGCTGATGTCTTAAGAGGCCAATTATAAATCTACTCAAAAGAAAAAGTTCACTTTTCTAATAACTTTGATATTAAACATGGGCTTTAACTGAGCTGCTTAAATAGAATGCTCCATTCACACTTAAAAGCCTAGTCAAGTTCAATCACATATGCCCCTGGTATCATAGTCAAGCTGGATCTATAACCAATGATCAGTAGGTTGCTTCTTGGAATGAAAGAAGCAAACTTTTTCAAACCTTCAATGCAGCTTCTCCAAAAATATGTCCCAGGGAATACTAGTCCTATGAAATAAAAGTTCCCATGGTCGAATGTATAAATTTTATATAACACATTATCTCTCTAATGGAAATTTACAACAGGTGTAAAACTGGAAAAGCCACAGATTTGTAAACATTAAACCATGCACTCTATAAATCCCCAGCTGTTCAAGAAGAAATACTTACTTATTACATTATACATAATTTGTTAAAATTAATTATATTTTTAAATCATATTAATAGTGTTAATATGTCCATAGATTGTTAGATAAGACCTCTTCCATGAGATGGAGTTTAATTGCCCTCAGCTGGAGTGTGGGCTGGACCTAGTAACTTACTTCTAACTAATGCAGTATAAAAAGGGAGAAAAGAGGAACTTTACAGATGAAAACTCTTGCAGACATCACCCTAATTAAGTGGTCTAGGTTAACACACCAGCAATTATTCATATTGCTATCATGTGCCCTTGATATGATATGATGAGAAAGGCACTTATATCTCTAGCATGATTAGCCAAAACCTGTAATGATATAATGATATCTACTCATGAGAAAATATCAGAGAAACCCAGGGCCATTCTACAATATACACGACCTGTAATTTTCAAAGGTGCATGGACACTGAAAACCAGGAAAGACTTAGCAACAGTTACTAATTGAAGGAGACTAAGAAGATGCCAGCTAAAGGTGATGAGGTATCTTGGATTGCATTCTAGAAAAGCAAAATGAAATTAGTGGTAGACCTAGTGAAACCTGAATAAAGTAAGAAGTTTGTTAATAGTATTCTACTAATGTTAAATTTTCAGTTTTTATAAATGTGTTATGGTTGTACAAGATGTTAACATTAGGAAAAGTTGAGTGAAGGTTACACCGGAACTCTTGTGCTATGTTTACAACTCTTCTGAAAATCTAAAATTATTTTAAATGAAAGTTTTATAAAAATAAGCAAAGTTTTAAACTGATACTTTACCAAAGAAAATACACTGCTGACATATATTGGAGCTACTTTTATATTTTACATTTTCATAAAAATAAAATGAAATCAACAAAATTGGGGGGAAGTCCTGATATGAAACACAAGCAGAAGCAAATGAACCTGTTTTAAATGACTAGCACAATCACCCTGAAGGGGAAGGATAAAAACTAATCTAGCTTTTGAACACAGTATTTTAATTACATACTCTAGAATGAAAGAACAGTAAATATGTTTTAAACTCTAGTTAGTATAGTTGTTTTTGTGCTAATATAGATTGACAATTATGAAACTACTTTCAATATATTCTAAGATTGAGCAAATGAGGAAACATATTGAGAATAATGAGAGCGAAACAGTGGAAAAGTAGCAGACCAGACTGAACTCTAGGATAGTGGACCAGAATTATTGGTATAACTATAAACTCATGATTTTTTATCTCTAAGTAGATAGAGAGGTAGATAGATAGACAGATAGATATAGATAGATGATAGATGAAAGATAGATAGATGATAGATAGATGATAGATAGATAGATAGATAGATAGATGATAGGTAGATAGATAGATAGATAGATAGATAGATAGATAGATAGATAGATAGATAGATGATAGATAGATAGATAGATGATAGATAGATAGATAATAGATAGATAGATAGATGATAGATAGATGATAGATAGATAGATAGATAGATAGATAGATAGATAGATAGATAGATGATAAGTAGATGATGATAGATAGATAGATAGATGATAGATATAGATAGATAGATAGATAGATAGATAGATAGATGATAGATGATGATGATGATGATAGATAGATAGATAGATAGATAGATGATAGATAGATAGATGATAGATAGATAGATAGATAGATAGATAGATAGATAGATAGATAGATAGATGATAAGTAGATGATTATAGATAGATAGATAGATGATAGATATAGATAGATAGATAGATAGATAGATAGATAGATAGATAGATAGATAGATGATAGATGATGATGATGATGATAGATAGATAGATAGATAGATGATAGATAGATAGATGATAGATAGATAGATAGATAGATAGATAGATAGATAGATAGATAGATATAGATAGATAGATGATAGAGATAGATAGATGATAGATGATAGATAGATGATAGATAGATGATAGATGATAGATGATAGATCGATAGATCGATAGATGATAGATGATAGATAGATGATAGATGATAGATAGATAGATAGATAGATAGATAGATAGATAGATAGATAATAGATAGATAGGTAGATAGATAGATGATGATAGATAGATGATAGATAGATAGATGATAGATAGATAGATAGATAGATAGATAGATAGATAGATAGATAGATAGATGATAGAGATAGATAGATGATAGATGATAGATTAGATAGATAGATATAGGTATATAGATAGATCGTAGATAGATGATAGATTAGATAGATGATAGATGATGATAAATAGATGATAGATAGATGATAGATATAGATAAGATGATAGATGATAGATTAGATAGATAGATATAGGTGTATAGATAGATCATAGATAGATGATAGATTAGATAGATGATAGATGATGATAAATAGATGATAGATAGATGATAGATATAGATAGATAATAGATGATAGATGATAGATGATAGATTAGATAGATAGGTAGATGATAGATAGATGATAGACAGATGATAGATAGATAGATCTCTGTTGTTAAATCACACTGTATAAATAACAGAACAAGCAAAATCTTCGCTCTGGGTTGCTTGTGTATTTGCCTTTATCTGCTCCTGCTTACCTTCTTATGCTATTACTTTGTACAACTTACACTCTCAGGAAATGCAGTTCTTCTATCTCTTTTCTCTTAGGGACTTTGGCCCTCTATGTCTGGATAGCCTCGGGTGCGCCAAAATCATGCACTGCTCTTGAGCATCCCCAGTCTCCTCTCTCTTAACAGTTACCATCTGTCTGACTTCTCAGCTATCCTCTCCCTGAACCCCATGCCAACAACTGGAAAACATTCTGAAGAAATACATGTGCTGCAGAATATTGACCTACCTTTATTTCTCTCTCAGGTTTTATTCTCTAAAGCCCTAAATGCATTGGGGTCTATTTAATATCTCCTATCAGATGATTTTTGTATATAATCTAGCTTCTATAGTTGTTCTTGTAGGAAGCGTTGGTCTGTTACAAACTTTTTCACTTTAATCTAAAGCAGAATCTAGAAGACAAAACTTTAAATTTCGCCACTGATTTTTATTTAGTAAATACATTTTCAGTGTTTGGTAGCTTTTAACGGTATGTACCCCTGAGCTAGATATGCCTGGGTGCAAATCCTAGATCCATCAGTTACCATGTAACTTTGGAAAAATGTTTTAAATCTTTCTGAGATTTTTTTCAAATCTGTGAAATAAGAATAATAACAGTGACTATCTCACAGAGTTACTGTGATGCATAAATGTAAAAATGCACATAATATTAAAATAAGCTGCTTCTGCAGCTTTTTTATTATAAATACTAAAATATACTCAAGATTGGTGCAGCTGTCATTGTTCTGTCTTGGCCATATGTTGACCTCATGTCAATACTCAAGAGAACGAACTTATGCTTCTTATACCTTCAGATAAATAGATCTGTGTGTGTACAAAAGAGATATATTCTTAAAATACTGATTAATAAAAATTCATGCAATTTTTCTTTCAATTGAATGCTATTTCACTTTGGAAGCTTCATATTAAATAAAACTAAGTTTAAAATCATACTTTTATATGGCACATACTTCAAGAATTATAGAATTATGCATATTTTATATCATATAATCACAGGATAGTTCATTAAAGGTCATTAACACTTAGAGAACTTCGGGAAATAAACATTTTTTAAAATGTGTTCTGGAGGACTTTGTCCTAAGCCTGGTGTTATTTTATAATTTTATTTGACTAGAATAATAAAATGTTGAACAAATACATTCAAAACAGCCTTGGAGAAAGCACCAAAGCTAATAGGTAGGACAATGCAGCGTTTTTTTCCTTAGAAGATTTCTTTAGTGAAAGAATTTACAGAAAGTCAGAAGAGAGTATTGAGAAGTACTAAAGAGTTTATAAAATAACACAAGTTTCTAATGTGGCACATAAAATTAGACTTTAATGAAAAGTTTAATATGTGAAACTAAAAGTTTTATTATACCTGAGGAAGAAATAAGATTCTTCTAAACACATTGCAATTCTTTACCTGAGAATTATTAAAAGAAGTGAATAGGAAATAGCCTCAATGTGGAAACATAAAGTGGACACTGGGCAAACATGTATTAGAATATTAGATAAAACATAAACCATTAATTAAAAATCTATGTAACCACATGCAAAACACTTATAATATGTGAACAGAAGAAAAAAGAATAATAGTGTATCAATCCCATAATCAAAATATATAAAATTGTGTGTACTATTTGACATGGACTGGCAGACGTTTAAAATAAAAATAATTGTTAGTATGGAACCTGGGTACTTTTAAGTTTGTTTTGATTTATGTTTTTGTTGTGCTATTTTTGAGGATTGATACCTTGAAATATATAATCCTAGGAATAAATAATGATGGTGGGTAGAGGATGGTATAAGAGCTTACTTCAGTAAAACTATCCTTTGGTTATAACCCATTACATTGGTACCAGCAAGTTGTCCTGTATTAGAGTCTTTCAAAGAAAAAATATTAAAAACTCCATGGAAGTAATTTTTACACTTAAAGTTTTCACTTCTTAATTTAAATACTAATATCTAATAAAGAAAATAAGTCTAAGATGTAAGTTAATTTAAACAACTCATCTTAAAATATTTCTGAAGAACTGACCCTTAAGCTACCAGAACTAAGTGTAGGCCGATGTAAGTTCCTATCACATTTTCTATTGTCCTGCCTGAATATTTTACCTATCATAGAACTGGGGAAATATGAAAATATCCACTAATTTTAAATACTACTAGAAAGAAAGGAATTATTTATGTAAGCACCTTATTCTATTAGGAATTTGGTTACTATAAATTTCAAACCAGGTCCCAGGATATATAGTGATGCACAATTCATTGTTCATAATGATACAGAAAGCCTATGCAATACCATTCTTTCTCCCCCTCAAAAGGCAAGGTCTAAATAGGATTCTTCTACATTAGCCATTTGAAAAGAGGCCCAAGTACAAAGCACAAAATTGCCATGGTCTCTCACTCCTGAGAAAATCTAGTTCATCAGGCTGCGTACCATAGCCTTGCAGAATTGAGACAAAATCATTCAAAAAGCTAAACTCCTTATGCTAAACTTCAGGTTTTTAACATAATTTGCTTAATAAAATTTTTTCCCCATTGTTTACAATTTTTTTTTTAATTTAAATGCAGAATTCCCTACCTGATAAATGATTTGAATCCTAGCTATAAATAAATAAAACAAGTATTCAGAATCTCAGAGAATGAAAGGTTCCATAAGGACTGACAAATGTTTTAATAACACATGAATTTTTATGCCATTGGTGATATAACTGGAAATCAAAAAGTATATTAAATATGAACAACATATAAAAACATCATAGTTTATCATTTCAATTTTTTTTATTTCTCCATATCAAACATGAAATTTGAGATTGAAAACATCTCATCCATTATTCAAACCTTATTTAACGCAACTCCGCACAAGCCGAGAAAGAAGTTTTCACCTCTTTCTCATTGTGTGATAGAGAAAGAAAGACTCGGATTGTTCATCATTTGGGTCGTTCAGGGACTAGGACCTCAAAGGCCAGAGCTGAGTTAACAAGTATCTCAAGTTTTAAGAAACCCACTGACAACAGAGAGCCCTTTGATAGTCTATGTTCCCCCTCATTCTGATATAATATTTTTCCCGGAAACCTGCGTTTCGGAATTCCTCAAATTCCAGACGGTCGTCAAGCCAGACCTGACAGCAGAAACAGAGACTGTTGAGTGGCCTCAGACGCTGAATCATAAAAAACACGAAGCACAGACTTGGGATGAGCTGGTTCACTAGCTGAAAAGGAGTTCAGACTCCATCCGTAAAATAATCAGCAGCAGGAAATAAATGTTAAAAAATGAGCAAGCAAGAAAAGGCAAAACAGAGGAGAAGTGCCTGAGGGACAGCGGCCGAAGCTACGGCTCCCTGCAGAGGGCGTTTCCGATGGGGTGGGACAACCACCCAGACCCCGTGACGACAGCCATGACCAGTCAGGCCCCTGCCATGACCAGTTCAGGGCCTGCCATGATCAGATCAGGCCCTGCCATGACCAGTTCAGGGCCTGCCATGATCAGATCAGGCCCTGCCATGACCAGTTCAGGCCCCTGCCATGACCAGTTCAGGCCCTGCCATGACCAGTTCAGGCCCCTGCCATGACCAGTTCAGGGCCCTGCCTTGACCAGATCAGGCCCCTGCCATGACCAGATCAGGCCCTGCCATGACCAGTTCAGGGCCCTGCCATGACCAGTTCAGGCCCCTGCCATGACCAGATCAGGCCCCTGCCTCCGAGCAAAGGGTCGTTTTAAAGGAATGCTCACTGGTTTGGTTGTAGAATGAGGGTAGGCTGGTGGGGAGGAAGGGAAATCCACCATAGGCAGGCATGACCCTCTCCAGAAAAACTATAGTAATTGACATTCAGAGTGCTCTTGAACCTCAATAAATTAAACTGTTTGACTTTGACAAGAAAAAAGTAAATATTTCGAGTTTACAACTCTTTCCCCCCCAAAACAGTGAAATAAAGTTTTGTTTTATTTTTATGAAAAGAAGTTAAATCCTAAACAATGCAGCAAAATATCTCATCTGATGTTTGTGAAATGTGGCCTCTCTTTAGACTGAGATGCCTGCCTCTCAAACTGGAATCTGCGTCCCTTGCATCTTTGAGAGCTCCTGCTCCTAGCACAGTGCTTCGCAGGTAGACGGTGCTGGAGGAGAGGGAGCTGGCAATCAGATAAACAAAAAATTCTTTCATCAACAGTTTATTCAATTACTAACAGAAGCTCTATTATTTTCTTAAATACATAAATTTCTTTTGTATATTACTCATTTGACATTTGCCTGAATTGTTAAAACCTTAGAAATTATTTCTCAAAGTGGAATATTGCTTTCATCATTTGGAACAACTTTCTCTCTGCAGCATAATTTTATGATTTAAGGAAAAATACATGATAGAAGATTAAATATATCAATAAGGTTTAATATAGATGCTGTTTAATATATAGATCAATATAGATAAGGTTTAATACATATATTTTGAAAACCCCAAAGGTCTTAATATTATTACTGTATTTTATATTACTCTCAAAGCGAGCTTGGGAGTCATTTTTTGGTTTTCATATTATAAGGACTTATATCTTGCATAGTTGTCATAAACTTTTTAGAGAGGGGTCATCAATTCCAGTTAACGAATTTGAAAGAAAACTAATTATATTCATATCCTTTAATGATAAAGCAACTCTGAGGCAAACAAAATTATATATAAAAAATAAATTAATGATTACTTTTTACAACATTATGTTTAAAATCTTTTGCCAATGGATTTATGCTTCCTACTTATTTAAAACATGTTTTAATTTAAATTGCTATGGTTAGCCAATATAGTCTTCATTGTTTATTAATTTGTATATTTTATTAGTTTACCAAAAGGTTCCATTTTGTAGCAATATATCTATGGTATTTAAAAAGGCCTTGAAATTCTTTTTTAAAAAGGCTCTGAAATTCTTTTTTTTAACTAACGGATATTTTGGCTTTGTCTTTAAGTAATAACTAATCTCTAGAAATATTTATCACTTTTATATTTCACTTTTATAGTACATCAATAAGCTAAAAAATATTCCACAAAACATTTTATATGTTAGATATTCAAATTTCCAGGTCTGAACTCAGATAATACATACTTTTCTCTTTGGTGCCAAAAGTGTTACCCATTTCTGTGCATGTTCTCAAATCGCAAGCTGCTATGAGAATTGTAACTTGGGTGTAATTTCCATAAACCAATTCACTACGGGTGTTTGTTCCAAGAATGAGCAGGGGGTGTGGACAGAGGTAGAAGGGGGGAGACCCACCCGGGGAGGTCAAGGGAAGCTGGGCCGACAGGCTGGCAGATTTGTAGACACAGACTAATCAGGCTTCACCCTCACGAGCAGAATCGGGCAGCCTTAATTCATGCGTATTGTTTGTTTTGTTTTGTTTGTTTTTTGCTTTTTTTGTTTTTGTCTTCCTGACCACAAAAGGGAACACAGGACCCCGTTTAGGAGAGGGTCAGATTAATCCTATGTGGTCAGAGGGAACAATACTGACGTGTTAGCTGATCAGAAAGATGTTTTCACACCGTTTCTCATAGATGGTCCCTGGAGGCGACTTTCTCTCTCTCTGTCTGTCTCTTCTCCTTTTTTTAATTACCAAGCATGACATTCATGGTTATTTCTTCTTTTCACCCAGTTGACTACAAAGGGTCCAACTCTTGGGCCCCTTGTTGGCCAGGCCCGGGGGAGGAAGTGACAGAAGGCTCCCCTTATTTACCTTAGTGCCTTCCCGGTGTAATCTGGTTAATCATGTGGCTAATGGGAGGACGCCACGGGTCCCCACACACTGAGCCCCACAATGAGCACTCATTCATATTTAATACAAAGGAGTGTTTAAGTCATGCCACGCTTTGTGGGGACGATGGGCCTGCTTTGTGCGGCGCCCCCGAGAGGCTTGCTCCCCCCGCCCCCTTCGGACAGGCATATGCTCCAGCTCCTGAGGCTGCAGCTGGGCCAGGGAGGAGCAGGCTTCGCCCCCTTTCTTTTTTTTAAACCAATGAATTGATGACCGCGGTGTGAAATGTGGGCTGAAGCGGCCCCCTCTGCCCCGTGCATGCATATATTAGCCTTTTGCTATTCTAATATTTCACAGCAAGACACCTTCGGAGGAAGCAGGCCTCATGTTCCTCAAGTTGGCCATTGGGTGGACAGCAATCTGTTGAACACAAAAGAAAAATAAATAAAGAAAGAAAAGCTGGTGCGATGCTGGCCTTATTCTTTTAATATTATACATGTAGGGCAGCCTTTAAGTGGGCTCTGGAGAAAGGAATAAAGGGGGATGCTTGGGTGGTGACAAGTATTCTTACTCCATACAGCATTTTAAAATAACCAAATTGAAAAGAGAGTCTCATCAAGACTCTACCACTTGCCCCTTGGGTTTGATTTTAGAGAAAAAAACTGAGGTCTCATTCGTCCTGATGGGCTTGGTAAAGGACCCAAAGATTCTGCCACACCCCACTGGACATACGGACCTCTTTGAGAATAAGGGAAATTAATGACTTTTGATTTCTGAGGTACAGATTCTAATATTCTTAATTCTCAAAAGTGTTTTGAAATTTGGTTCAAATTATAAAACACCTGAATTCCTATATCTATCATCCCCCAGCCAGTCAGTAAGCTAAGTCAAAAAAGTAAAAGATCACTTTTTTTTTGCTTAGTAGGACAGTTTAATGTCTATTTGGATAAGAAGAGTGTACTTTCTAAAGAAAATCATGAGTTTTAACATCCTGACTCCCAAATATTGCAAGATTGCCAGTTGGAGAGTTCTAAAATCTTTCATGAGCTGTTATGCATCTTATGTCCTCTGGCTACAAGAGCCTGTGTAGTGAATCTTTAGGAAAAAGGTTCACTGTGGAGAGTGCTTCTGTTTAGAACAACCCCTCCCTCCAAAAAATCCGGAGTTAATGAGCTTACATTTGCAGCTGCAGTGGTTTCGATTCAACCAAACAAATAATGTATTCTGCTGAAATGACTACATATAAAGTAATAACTATGTACATATAAATAAGCCCCAGTCTCAGATTAATGAGAAATGGAGAATTATTGACTATTGGACTATATAAGCGAAGGAGATGATAACATTTATTTTTAAAACAATATAGTTTCCCTGGTCTAAGGCCATGTTAATGAAATGAAGCCAAAGGCAAAGGATGGGGTTGACTGGTTGATCTCACAGCTCGTAGCCCGATTCAGCCTTAGCACAACCCGTCCTGTTAGCAAGGGAGCATGGTAGCAGCCATACGCACAGCTTCATGTGGACCTGGGCGTGGATACTTAGCTCCCATCATATAAGTCAGTTTTTATTTGCCAATGCTAAGAAACAATTACTTAAAACATTAACACATCAAAAAGTGCATTTATGTTGGCTTTTAAAAAGATAACCTTTACAAACTACCCAAGGCTGCAAAAGAATTTAACAGTTACTTAGGCTTATTCTATAAAGCACATATGAAGATTGCTTGTTTTTTCTTCTATTTTTATAAGGCCCTGTTGCTTCTTATAGTCAGCAAATGATATGACATAACATGGATAAAATTTACAACTGCTTTTATTATTGTTTAATGTTCATACACAAAACTATTCTAAGTGGTGGAAAAGAAAGCATTCATTCTGTATTTCCTTATAATATATTTTATATAAATAACAGGGAGAAAACAAATATATAAAAAGCAAACGGTACATTGCTGGTGGGAATGCAGACTGATGCAGCCACTATGGAAAACAGTGTGGAGTTTCCTCAAAAAATTAAAAACTGCCGTTTGACCTAGCTATCTCACTTCTAGGAATATATTCTAAAAATTCTGAAACACTAGTCAGAAAGAACTTATGCACCCCTATGTTCATAAGAGCACAATTTACAATAGCTAAGATCTGGAAACAGCCCAAGTGCTCATCAGTAGCTGAGTGGATAAAAAAGCTGTGGGACATTCACACCATGGAATACTATGCAGCTGTAAGAAAAAAGGAGCTCTTACCCTTTGGGACAGCATGGAGGGACCTGGAGAATATTATGCTGAGTGAAACGAGCCAGGCAGAGAAAGACAAACATCACATGATCTCACTCATATGTGGAATCTGAAGAACTTAATAAACTAATGAACAAAATAGATTCAGTGACATAGAAGCATGGAACAGACTGAGGAATCTCAGAGGGAAGGTGGGGGTGGGTGGGTGGGTGGGAAGGGATTAGCCAAAGAATGTATGTGCTTAAATGCATAACCCAAGGACATGGACAATGGTGTGGTGAGGGATTGATGAGGGGGATGGGTTGGGGGGAAGGGGTCAATGGGGAGAAAAGGGGATATCTGTAATATTTTGAACAATAAAAATAAAGAAGCAAATGAAAGAAAGTAAAATAAAGAGGTACTTCTAAAGGTAATTTATCAAAAATAAACAAGAAACTCAGGGTGAGGATTAACTAAAAAGGTTTTTCTTTATGAATGTCAGAAAAAGCAAAGTAGAGTGAGTCAACTCTGTTAGAAGAAAAGACTTACACCTCTTAAATTAACTTTATTTATTCAAATACAGGAAACCAAAGTTAACCAAAGTTAATTAAAGTTTACTCTTGCAAGTCTCCATGCGCCCCCCAGGAGCCCAGCCCTCCCCAGCTGGGAGGCTTTGGCTCCTTACCCCGCACTTCATTAGAGCCTTAGGGATCCATCATTAACCCTCCCCTAATCCCTGCGCCAAGGAGGGGTGCCAGAGTACTTGAAGGGCTGCTGTCATTGTGACGGAGGCGCGAATTGATCACTAAGATGATAACTGGTGACAAGTGCAGTTTATTAGACTGCTACTTTGCCTCTTAATTACAACTGATTAGCCTGCCTGTTAGAGGTGGAAAACAGAATTAACTGCTTTTGTTCTTGTCATCTACTACATTACCTTACTGTTCCCTTAGCCTTTTCAGTGTGACTTTATTGTCTTTAAAGAACAAGACATTTCCCCAAAATCACAATGAGGATCCTCATTTTACAAAATGAATTTTTTAATAAAACTTATTTCAAGAAAAATGATTATTCAATTTTCCAATATGAATATTTCCATTGAAATTTATTTCAAGAAAAGCTAATTTTAACTGTGAAATTATTTCACAGACCCTTAATTGAGATACTGATTTGGATTTATTTGCATACTTATTTTTCTCAGTCTTGTTCAAAGGGGGCAAGTGAAGTTTTGGAAAGGGCAATCACACTGTCTGTCCTTTGGTTGTTTTGTAATACAGGAGAGGGCAAATGGGAGATTCTGTAATCACCCATTTGCTTAGAAATATTTTAAGGACTGATAGCTTACCTATGAAACAATTGCAATGTAGCCTTTTAGTTATACTTAAGGTTAGCATGAGACATATGAGTGATGACTTAATGTAATCTTCGAATCTATAAATGACACCATGAAGATATTTTCCTTTTTTATTTCTTCTCTCTATCCACTCCCCAACCCCCACCTTCCCCCTGAGATCTCTCAGTCTGTTGCATGCTTCTATGTCTCTGGATCTATTTTGTTCATCGTTTATTTTGTTCATTACATTCCACATATGAGTGAGATCATGTGATACTTGTCTTTCTCTGCCTGGCTTATTTCGCTGAGCATAATACTCTCCAGGTCCCTCCATGCTCTCTCAAAGGGTACGAGATCCTTCTTTCTTATAGCTGCATAGTATTCCATGGTGTAAATGTGCCACAGCTTTTTTATCCACTCAGCTACTGATAATTTTTAAGTACTAAACAAGAATCTAGCTATAGTAATGCTTCCTCTTAACTTCCGATGGACCATTACCAGCTCTAGTTTGACTTTATTGGATGCTGGATGAGCAGTTTCTTTTAGGATCCGATCAGTGGGAGAATGGACAAAGCTAAACCTCAAGTGAAACTGAAATAGTCAGTACCATGATA